>NC_060267.1:56859724-57064215 GCF_021613505.1 Equus quagga
ATCCAATAAAGTACAGAACTCTGCAGTGTCTAATGCACACACACACACATCCAATAAAGTACGTTGTCCTTAAAAACACAGCACCTGAACATAACAGGCACTTGGTAAACGCTTCTTAAACAAATAAATATAGATCGAAAACGAAGTCAGAATTTCTAAATTCCTTGCTTTGAAACGTCATTGTTTTTATACTTCACTTGTACATTTCATACATGTTTCATCTTTATTTTTAAGTATTAAGAAACCTGATGCACAAATTAGGCCTAGAAACCTCTCTACCTTCTCCTTCTCCCAGGAATATGTTAATTAAAAATTGGCTTTTTAAGCTGCAAGTTAGGATAAGGTGCAAGAAAAAATAAAATTCCATAATAAATCTCTGACTTCAAAATGTTTGTACAGAAAACTTGGAACCGCTGAAAGATTAGGTATCACTATGATTTAATCATTTAGTAATAAAAGAAAAATGTGGTATAATATACTGCTATTGATTCATTTAACAATTTTGAAATAAATTATATACTTTAGTGTGTGCCTATCTACATCATTTCTATAGCAAAGCCTAAGCGGTTCCAAAATACACTTATCAATACCTAGTTGAGGATCCAGTGGTATTAATCATGTAAGTAATGCATTAACTACATACACATTTTTAAAATCTTCGTTGAAAATAGCAGCAATGTTATCACAGGGCAATGAAAACCAACAAAATATATTTTTAAAAGGAAAACTTTTTCAATTTAAAATTTCAAAACATTTAATTATATGAATATTATTTGGTCATTAAAACAGCTGTGATATTTTAACTACAATTTTTTTTCCCACTCACCTGACCAATGCCTCAGTGTAGAATTTCTGCTTCTTGTCAGTAATGATTCAGATACCAAAAAGTACAAGAAATGGCTTTTTAGTGCTATTTTAAGTAGATATCTTAAAAAGGAACCCTAAAAATCTGAACTACTAACATGGCAAAGGGTGGCAGTGGGGTTTTCAACTTTTTGTACAATGAGTATACCAGGAATCTTTATCTGACCTGCCTACACGTGAAGGGGAAAAAGTGGAAAAAACCTTCTGTCTTACTCTTGAACAGGACTACTTCATCCTCTTAGAAATACACATATTCTCCTCTACTACATTGACAATCTTTTGAAAAAAAGAACTGAAGCCTATGTGCTGTGACAGCCTTTATATCAAAAAGAAATCCTTTCATCTCAAGATCATTAAATGTGTATTGGCAACCTTCATTCGAGGTTGTTTTCGGTCCGTCAACATTAACTGCCTACTCTGACTGCCCCCCCAGATTCCTACACACTAACATGCGCCCAGCCTCATGTTCTCCTAAGTCAAAGTGGACTGGGTCACTGACGTTCAACGACTTAATAAATCCGAATACCTTTATGTGCTTTGGTGGCTTTAATCTTAGTTACAAAACTAGGAGCCTGGTCTATTTTTTAATTACAGTGAAAACTTCCTTTCCTTGGAGACTAAGTTTTCCAAAACTATCAAAGGAGAAAGGTGGTAGCAGGGAAGAAAGACACAGCATAACTAAGAAATCTGAGGCCCAATGGCAGAGGGAAAACCAGCTGTTTGTGTCTCATCAGCAGAACATATTAATAGAAATGTTTTGGGTGTCATTTTTTTTGATGTTACACATTTGTGGCATTTGACATAAGGAACTAGGTTTTTATAAGGATAGGATGCCAAGGAAACTGCTGATACAAATAGAAAAGCAGTCTGACAATGTCATTACTGTGAGATTACTCAAATGCAGATTGAGGGAGGGAAAATACTATGAAAACATCTTTCAGACGTCAAAGCAGAATGAAGGAAAGACTGGGTTTGTAGTGATTATTTAAAACATTGTGGAGATTTCTTTAAGGCGACCATTTATCTCTAAAGCAACATGACTTTAAGATTAAAATGGATCATTTTGAAATAGCTCTTTTCATCCCACTTAATTTTTAGTTTGCATATAAAATTTAAATAGCCAAGGGGGGAAAAACAGATTTCCCAACAGACCTGGTTACTGAAATGTAGCACCAAGATAAAATGTAGAACCAGGCCTAATCTTTTTCTCCCTAAAATAGTTTTGCAACTTGAGCTGCATTCCACCAGGAAAGGCGCCGTGCACAACATTAAAGTGCACATTCCAACTGAAGTTTTCTGCGCCTCTTAGGCCCAAGGCCTACCAACCCCTGGACAAACCTATCACTCTTCTCCACAAGAGGGGATATCAGAGCAGATTGTGGTGATGTATAAAAACCAGAGACCATCATGCCTCAGGGAGGTGATGAGCTGACAGGCTGACAGAAACCATTCACTTCACATTTCAATCTCAGCTTTCCTGTAAAGGCATTGGGTGAGAGGCCCATCTTTACGCAGGCTGTGAGCGCAGAAGGGAAGAAAGAACAAGACAAGGCTGAAAAGAACCAAGAAAGAGGGTGTAATTTTCAGGATTCTAAGACAAAGTACTTATTGTAACCTAAATTTGCAGCGAGGTGATATGGCCATGTAAACTTGTGTAGCACTGAAACATTCCTGTGGGAATGGTTTCTAGGTTTTAAAAAATTACAGGGAGAGAAGCTCACAAGCAGGATATTTACTTATTTTTAAAAATCGACCTATTAACACATCTGGAAATTCACCATGTTCCGAGCCTTTGTCCAGCACACTACGCCTGCATATCGGCCGCTTCACAGCCACCCGTCTGCTGAAACAGAGGTGAAGTTTAAGGGCACTTTGGTGCATGAAGCTCAGCTCAACTGTTTCTACATCTCTCCTGGAGGTAAGAAACCTAAAAATGGATAAAGAATAGGAAGAGCATGTTGAAATTTACTCTAAAATATTCTAGTGACACCTAGAATGTGTGGCTGCCCCACTGGAAGGATACATCTCTTTGGCAATCCTCTTTGTATTTAAGGCAGGACCTCCAACAACACAGGTGTCAAATTTTGCCTAAAACTGCACTGTCCAGGTTTATGTCATACTGTGGAAATTCTCAACTGAAAAACAGCAATGTTTGAGGCAAGAGGCAATGCAATGTTGCCCTTCCATATCTACTAAAACACCGATCTTCTACGCTCCTTTTAATTCTACAAGAAAGATTAAGGAAAGCAAAATTTCCATATTAGATTTCAGGCCTCAATATCGTAGGTATACATTGACAAGAAAGAGAGCAAGCTGCTTATATTCGATAATGATATTTTTTCTCTTTTAATTTCTTCCACAGAAAAATCTAAAACTGATCAAAATTTAAGATGCTAGTTAAGAGGTCATTAGAGGCAATATCAAACGTCCTTAAATGCACATGTATCTGGAAGCCTCTGATCCTCATTAGCATGATACACTAGCTCATTCTGGACATTCTTCGGGATCCACCTCATCCTGTTTATGTTCCTAATGAATATGTCTATACAATCTGTTCTTTCAAGACATTTATCATTTGGTCCATATTTTACCCAAAATACCTGTCAACTCCAAATCATGAATGGTAGCTTGTATCATTAACAAGGATGCATGCTAATATTTGTGCAACTTTAAAATATAAGGTATAGTTCCATACAGTAAGCAGAAAATACATAAATACATAAGTGAAGTTTAAATAGACAGGATAAGGATATCTGATTTGGTAATGCTCTCTTTCTTTCTTTTTAAAAAAATAATTTCACTCAAAAGGATAGAGAAATATGTTTTTCTTAGTATGCAGCAAAAAAGGCATTGAAGTTTTCTCCTTTTACTAGGAAAGCTGTGAATACGTGGCAGTATAAATTATACAAATCTCTTCTCAGCCCTTAAAGATAAACCAAAATTTTAAAAACTCCTTCAAACCCCATTCCTTTCATGAAGTCTTTCTCAAATAAGTGGAAAAATAATCCAATGTAAGGACCAAGAACATCTAATCATATATTTGGTATAAACACTTGTTTTTGAGACTTTGCTCGAATACAGTATTTCTTGATTTATTGTACCATTTATCTAGTTCAAGTTTTTATAAATTTGATCCCACTGATGATGACTCATTACTGGCATTTGGTAATAAGCATGCACACACAGCTATTACCTTTCTGAAAGATCACAAGATAGTTTAAAAATTAGAAAGTTAGAACCATGAAGTTTTAGAGCTGGAAGTCAGCTAAAAAGTGTGCAGTTTAATAACCTGTTTCACTAATGAGGAATGTACGGTCTAACAGGTTAAATGACTTAGGCAAAGTCATTTTTTTTGGTTCAATCTGTTTTCTCTAAAATATACCCCTCTCCCAGCTTTACAAATGAAATAAAGCAATCAAACAATTTTTATGTTTGACTGATTTGTAGGCTTGATTATAAGAGATGGGAATTAGTCTTTTTTAAACCAAGGTTCATGTGGACTCTCAAAAGGAAAAATGCAGAGAAGGGAGGGAGGAATTGAGTGTGGAAGGAAAGAAAGGAGAGAGGGAAGAAAGAAAGAGGAAGGGAACAATGGAACCCGAGATGTCTCGTATTGGTCCTAGCTTATGGCAGTGAATGCTAGAGCAGCAATCACGTTGCCCATGGACTGCATCCAGAGACGGCAAACAGCCTGTGTTTTGCTACTCTGTGCCCAGTCTGTACTTCCACCCTGTATGGAATGCTTTGCACTAAAAATGCTTTCTTCGTCATGTTCTTTAATGCCTTTAATGTTCTTTCATTTACCTTCTGCCTGAGCTTTACTGACCAAACACAGACACAATCTTTTAAAAACAAAATCTTCACTGGCCACTAAGAATCTACATAGCACTGTTATCTTTGGCCCCTGCTCTGGTTCTTTTCATACGACATAGTTTTACAGCACCTCACAAATCAGTGATCCCATGATCATGAAATATTGGAAGGTTCACGGTAGACGAGAAGCAGTTTCTATTTTACGGGTGACTAATACTCATGAATATTTTGGGGGTAACAGAAAACCTAAACGTGAAGTAAAAATAACCTTCCTTTTCTAAATGAACTCCATTAGAAAGTTAATGCTATTAATAACAACAAAAACAACCTCTCAACTAAAGCATTATACTAATTTGGATTAAATTAATATGTATCTCCAACTACATATGAGAATTTATCTCCAAAGAAAAAGACAGATTTACCTTTTAAAAAGTTCTCATTTACAACACACACATGTTATGTCATTAGACCTTCCTAATCTCCAGAGGTCATTATTCTCCCAAAATGAGGACCTTAGGGCCTTCTACTATCCTCAGTTTCGTAAAAGGTCAGATGGAATCTTCTTCATTACACAGTACTAACTTCCTAATTTTATTTATTTCTGGGGAAAATTCCTTTAATCTAAGAGATTTAACAGAGTAAATGAACATTTTTTAAAAATTACGAAGAGAAAAAGCCGTAGGTAATAATAAATATAAGACAGAACAACGTATTCTGCTTTGTTAGCCATTTAAATTTATATTTTCATTTTGTTCATAATCTTGCTGATTAATTTCAAAATATACTAGACTATAATTAACAAACAGGAGTTCCCTAAACTGTCTTCTCCCCTATCTAAGCTCCTACTTATCCCCGAAGACTCAGTCTTTCTCCTTCTTCTAGGCATATACAGTCTTGACTTTTTCTTTGCTCCTGTAGTTTTTTGTACATCCTTGAACTAAAAAAAGATAAAGCACATGTCATAATTATTTACACAATGGTTCCCTCCACTAGACTACAAGCTCCTGGAGGGTAGGCCTCTGAATTGAAATCTAAGACCTGAAGATCTTATATCATCAATACTCCTTGTAATTACTAAAATTAACAGTTATCATTATTGTGGCTTAATTAAACTTTGCAGACTAGATGTGCTAGATCCTCTGTATCGATTGATTACACCTTCTACCAGGGATTACAGCACGGGGATTCGCGTACATTGCCCCTTTTATTCTCCTTCTGACTTCACTCAGAGTTTCTTTTGCTTCAAACATTTGGTAATCTTAGACATAAGTAATGTTGATGGAATTTTGTCACTAGGGTATGAGCTCCCTAGGATTGTATGTTTCCATCGATCCTGGACTGTGTAGGCACTAATGTACTCATGTGCGTTAGTATTACAACAACTCTACCACACGTCAGTGTTCCTAATTGACTACCTGTCAGGCACTGACAACTAAGTGCTCAAAAAATGCAATTAATCTGCAAAATCACATGCATTTCTCTTCAGAGTATCACAGTACTTTGATCTAGCAGAAAAAATAAGATAATTATATTCTAGTCATGTCTGATAATAGTAATCCGAAGCTTACATACACAGGTACCTAAAATGCTTTAAAAACACATGATTTATATGCAATGTCAATTATTCCAGCAACACACTGAAAATGCATTATCTTAAGTGAATCCCAATGTAGCAAAATAAGTCTAGTCTCATATAATTGTAGTTTATGAGAAATATATATTTAAGTTAAACATAAAACAGTACTTCTACAGGACAAAAATTTGTTCTAATGAAAAACAGACCTCCTATTTGAATCAGATTATTTAATCAAGTTTTTAATGATTATAGGAATAGGTTTGCTGAAAATACCCTAACTATACAATATATTATCACTGAAACATTTCTAAGATTTTATATAGCAGTAGTCTAGCAAAAGGAGCCTAATGCTACTTCTTGATTGAAGAAAGGCGAGGCAGAGTTTCCGTACTTTCTGCGTTTTGACCTTCATCTCTAATTACGGATACAGCAGATACCACGTTTCCCAAAGCCCTTTACGTTATAAACAGTTAAATCATGTTTTGATTCTATTAAATAAGAGCTCTCTAATACCAGTTCTTGGCTAAAATTGTTTTCTTTCTCTCAAACCCGTAAGAACATGAAAAGACTATAATTTTTCCTTCTGTGTATTCAGAAGTAAATTCGCCGAACAGTTTCAAATTGATTATCTGGAACTATTTTCTAAGTGATTTTTGGACAAAAATCAAGTAATATAAAAAACAGACTCTAAAAGAATAGACACGAACACTCCATGTAGCCGCGATGAGCACTTGCCACACACAACACACCGTGATCGGCTAGAAAACTAACTGAAAGACGCTGCACTCACCAAGCATTTCAGGAAACGCTGAGGAATCCAGTTTCTCTCTGCTAAGATTTAGACTTCTACCATGCCAAACTGGGCTCTCAAAACAAAATCTAAGAGACAGCCCCTCTCCGAGCAACAAATGGAGGATAGAAATCCAAACAGCATTACCACGCACATGTCTCCTTGGTCAAGCTGAGGATCTTAAAAGCTTTTACGGTTTAGGATAAAATAAAAGTGACTTCACTTTAATTTTACTCTCACATAGCATCTGTGTATCACCATATAAGACTTTGCCACATGGGTTCTTCCTCCTCTAAGCATGCCAGATTGCAACAGTAAATAAGTTTAGAGATGCATATACATTTCCCCATGAAATTCATGTGAAGATCCCATATACAAGGAGTCTAACTGTAAATAATAATAATAGAGGCTGTGTAAATTGGGTGGTCAGAGAGAAGAGGAGTACTTTTTACCCATATTGTATGTACGTTTACGTGTGTGTGTTTCAAGGAGCTATCAGGTATCACAACTCAACACAAGGAAAAACAAAAACATGAAACCCAGAGATAGCACAGGGCTCACAAGTGAAGCTTTGCTTTACATGAGGCTTTTCAGAGCCATTTCAATTGACAGAATGCCAGTTCTTTACATAGTCTTCTTTAGAGTTCAGATCTCTTTTTTTCAGCATGAGCTGAGCACTGACAGAGAGAACAAAAAAAAAGGTAATTCTGGGTTTAAGGTCAGAGTGACAAATTTCATCACTCAGGTTGCAGGAGATGTGTAACCCTTAATCAGATATGAAAACACATTAGCTCTCCAAGCAATGATGCATAGTGAACAGATCAATTTTTTGGTTAGCATGGCAAAGGAGGCTGAGAGAGACAAAGTAAGATTCAGTGACCACATTACAGCTTTTTAATTTCAGTGGCCTTCTTTCTTTCTCACAAAGCAGCGCAGGCTGAGCTGGTGGAGAGCCCCTGAAGGTTATCTAGTGCAACCGACGACTCCTCTCACACACACTAAAAAGCCTTAAGATTGTGTAGATTACCTACTCTGATCGGATAAGAAGTGTCAAATTCCTTGTCTCCCATTCTACACTGCACATAATTTGAATGAGTTTACTTTATGGATCTTATATCGCTGGGTAGATAGTGAATAGGATATTCTACTGTTATTCCTGCAAATACGAAGATTTCGCCCAGTAAGAATGTCAAGTATTTTATCCATATAATTAATTTTAAGATATTTCTTGACTCTAGAGGGCTTCAGTTCAACAAGATCCCTAAAACTGTATGCCAAATGGCATTTAGCTATGCAAATAGACGTTTTTTGAGGTGCAGAAGTACAAAGCACAGAGCCCTAGAACAACGCCTGGCACACAGTAGGCAATCAAAAAATATGTGAGGACGTGGGGAAGGGAGGCAGGCAGGAAGTTCATCAGATTCTCGAAGGGATTTGTGACCCAAAGAAGGTTAAGAAGTACTATTTGAGTTTTTCAATATACAGTAAATATCTTTGAATGGAATAATAAACTCTCAATTATCTGTGGGCTGATAACGTGGTTTTCATTTTCTTAGTTACAGAGGGTTCACTTTTAACCTTTCAAATTGCTTTTGTAATAATTGCCTGAACTGATTCTGGTTAAGAAAACAGATGATAAAGTCTCAAGGTTTAGAATACGTTAAGTTGGAAGACCTTTTATTCCTTTGTGTAGCCTGTGGTCTCGGAGAGGGCTTAAAAAGCACAGACTTCTTGGCACCCTCAGCCACAGAAGGGTGAATCACACAGTTCAGCTTTTTCGCATTAGCTTGAAAGGTGGGATTTTCTATCTCTACCAGGAAGTGGAGAATAGGGGGTATTTTGGAAAGCTGGGCAACTTTGTGGCTCTTTCTCAATCACCCCAACCAGAGCATCTTCAAAGCTGGACAAAAACATCAGACATGTATCCACATATAACAACTTTAGAATTAATAGAAATGATTTGGGAATTACTTTAAGTACATTGTACATGTCTACTCCTTAACCAGATCTGTTCATTTTCTGTGTTTGTTCAGTACCACAGACTACAAACAAAACACAAGAAATGGTCTCTGCGCTCAGGGGCCTGTAATTTATTACTCACGCCACTGCTTTCTCAATAGCCTAGATAATCAATAACCAACTAATGGTAGCACAACGGCACAGCAAACATTTCACACAATGTATTCTAAGGACAGTAAGTAATGCTGCTTCCAAATTATGAGCTGTCTTTGTTTGCAAATTTGACTTTCTTACTGCTATTATTTAGTATGGGTATATAGTTACATTTCAACTGGAGCTTTGGAAGAAGTTAGAGCTCATGCCTCATAATATGGCTATTATAGGACATATTATGAGGTGTAAGCTTTGTCTTATCATGTCCTAACATGTCCTATAACAGCCATCAAGAAAAGACCTATGATTATATTTTAAAATCCTATTAATTGTTTCCTACACATTTTGTCCCAGGGAAAGACTGCAGAATAGATGCTAAGGTTTCTCTCTGCTAGAAAATTGACTTTTTAAGAAAATTGACTCTTAAGAGGGAAGTGGAAAGTTAATTTCTTCTACTCAAGAAAAAGATCACTGTACAGGTTTTCATATTCTCAGCAAAAAGAACCCTTTCTTCCCTGCCCATGTGGAGAAAGCAGATGTTTCAAGCCAGAGGAAAGGGGCACAGCATTTCTATCCACCTGGAAACTAGAAACACAAATTAAACTATTTCCATCACCCCAAATTACTTAAAACTCTCAGTTGAGGTCAAGTTACATGAAAGACTTTGGTGTCATGTTGGTTTAAAGTCTTGAAGATGTTTTGCAGAATAAGGATGGTTGTGTTTCCAGGTTGAGGAAGCCAAGATACAAATCTGAGAAGAGTTAGTGTACCATTCTAGTCAACTGAGAAGAAGAATCCAGGTTAGATGAAGCAATGGTTAATAAACGCCAGGAGGCAAAAGCAAAGTAACAAATTGTACTTCAGTACTCATTTCTTTAAAGTCCTCTTTTATAAGGTAAAATTATTTCTACTTTTTAAAATTGAGAAATAATTTATATACAACAAAATGCACAGAATTTAAAGCGCTCAGTTTGATGAGTTTTGACAATAATACACTCCTAATGTAATCAACCACCCAAGACATAAAACATTTTCCAGTCAACAACTACACCACTTTCACCATCAACCCCAGCAGAGACGACAATTTCCTGACTTCTGTCACCATGTTAGTTTTGCCTGTTCTGAGACTTCACATAAACGGGATTATATGGTACATGCTCTTTTGTGGATGGCTTCTTTTGCTCAGGATGTTTTTGAGATTCCTCACGTTGTTGAATATATCAGTAGTTCATCCTTTTTATTGCTGGGTAGTATTCCATTATATGGATATACCAAATTTGTTTACCCATTTTCTTATTGAAGAATGGACAACTGGGTTATTTCCAGCTTTTTTTTTCTATTTTGCTATTATTAATAAAATTTTTAAAAAGATTTCTGTAAAGTCTTTGCACGGACATATGTTTTCATTCCTCTTAAGTAAATACCTGACAGGAACTTGCTGAATCATATGATAATTATATGCTTAAGTTTATAAGAAATTGCCAAACAATTCTCCAAAGTGGTTGCCCCATATTACCCTCCCTCCAGCAATGCTGCAGTTGCTCCACATCTTCACTTAGTAATGTCAGTTTTTAAAGATTTTAGCCATTCTAGTAAGTTACGTGCTATTCTCATGCTGTTTTTAATTTGCATATCCATCCAGTGTACAATAAACTTACGAAAAAGTGTTCAACGTAATTAGCTATGGAAAAATGCAAATTAAAACCACAATGAGATATCACTTCAGAACTCCCAGAATAGCTCCAACTAAAAGGAACAATATCAAGTGTTGACAAGGATATGGAGCAACTGGAACTCTCATACATTACTGGAGAGAGAATAAACAGGGACACACCTTTACAAAACTGTTCAGCAGTATCTACTAAAGCTAAATAAACCCCTATACTATATATTAAGGGGTTGTTATAAACCTCCAAAAAATAAGTGCATATACCCTCCTAAAAAACATGAACCAGAATGTTCATGGCAAATTTATTTACAATAGTTCAAAACTAGAAATAGGGGCTGGCCCCGTGGCTGAGTGGTTAAGTTCTCGCACTCCGTGGCAGGTGGCCCAGTGTTTCGTTGGTTCGAATCCTGGGCGCGGACATGGCACTGCTCATCAAACCACGCTGAGGCAGCGTCCCACATGCCACGACTAGAAGGACCCACAATGAAGAATACACAACTATGTACCAGGGGGCTTTGGGGAGAAAAAGGAAAAGAAATAAAATCTTAAAAAAAAAAAAAACTAGAAATAACTTAGATACCCATCAACAGGAGAACAGATTGATAGATTGCAATATACTGATGCTATAGAATATGATGCAGCAATAAAAAGGCATAAACTATTGCCACACACAATAACTCAGAAGTCTCTGATGATTAATGTTGAGCAACTCTTTATTTGCTATTTGTATATCTTCTTTTGTATAGTGTCTGTTAAATATTTTGACAATTTTTAAATTGGTTTATCTTCCTATTATTGAGTTCTAAGAGTTATTTAAAAGCATAGCTCATTTTGTTGTGCTTTGCTTTATTGTGCTTCACAGATATTGTGTTTTTTACCAGACCCTCTACTAGCAAAAAGATTTTGACTTGGTGAAGGCTCAGATAATGGTTAGCATTTTTTAGCACTAAAATATTTTTTAATTAAGCTATGTACATTGTTCTTTTAGACATAATGCTATTGCACACTTAAGACTACAGTATAGTGTAAACATAATTTTTATATGCAATGGGAAACCCAAAAATTTATATGACTCACTTTATTGCAATATCTGCTTTATGGCAGTGGTCTGGAACTGAACCCACAGTATCTCTGAGGTATGCCGATAATATTCTGGATATAAGTACTCTGTCAGATATACATAGTGTGAGTATTTTTTCCCAGTCTGTGGCTTGCCTTTTTACTTTCCAAAAGGTATCTTCAGAAGAACAGAAGTTTTTAATTTAATGAAATATTTACTTTTGATGGGGCAGAATTTATCATTATTTCTTTTACAGTAAATGCCCACAAGATTCCATTTAAACCTAGTGCTGGTAATAACTATCTGTTTTAAACCATCTCTAATAAAAAGTTATGGATTTGGTTGCTTCTACAAAAATGGAAAAAAGGATTTCTTATTTAATTCTCAGATAAAATATCTATAGCATAAGACCTACTATTAAAATCATACGGCCATGGATTAAAAAGGTTATTGGAAAACAGGGACATAACCTGTTTTCATGTATCATAATTAAAATATCAACTTTGTAGTAGTGAATAAACTTCTTAAATATCAAATCAGAGTATCTCAATAAAATAATTTGAAGGAAACATCCCATAAAATGTTTTACGGAACTTAAAGAAAGTTTTTTAAAAAAAATACAGTCACTTAGTGAGATGGTTACTCCATTTTTTTTCTTCCTTCCCAAAGCCCCAGTGCATGGTTGTATATTCTAGTTGTAGGTCCTTCTGCTTCTTCCATGTGAGCTGCCACCACAGCATGGCAACTTACAGATGGGTGGTGTGGTTCTGTGACTGGGAAGTGAACCCAGGCCGCTGAAGTGGTGAGAGCACCGAACTTAAACCACTAGGCCATCAGGGCTGGCTCTAGAAAGTTTTTTAAAGAACATTCACAGAGATGAAATTAAAATTTTCCCTCATTTTATGTCTCTTCCTAGAACTATTTAATTTCTCAAGATGAGGATGTACGGTATTCTCACAACTTGCAATTATTTCTAGGAACCTTTAGGTAAATGTTACTCTTATCTATACAAAATGAACCTTGAGGAGCAGAGCAGTTTCTCTGTAAGGTGGTGAAATTATTTAATATTTTCAGTTTTTACCCAGGAACCACACACTGTTTAAGGTTTTCTTTATTGTTTGTTGGCTAATGCCCCAAAAGAAAAAGATGACAACAAATAGTTGTAAAAATTTTGGTTAAGCTTTACTGGCTGCCTTAATAAAGAAATGTAATAAAAACAACTCAGTACTCACTGTAAATATTTAATTGTACACACTTAATGCAAGGAATTAAGTGCTGAAGGGGAGTAGAAAGATGCCTTGCCCAGAAAGTGCTTGCACTCTAATCGAGAAATTAGGACATATATTACTTATACGGTAAAATACAAATACTAGGAAGTGGCCGTTGTATATTTCTAGTTCGGCATTTAGGATATTATTTGGAACATACAGTCATATGCCACATAACAACATTTCAATCAACAATGGACCACACATATAACAGTAGTCCCATAAGATTAGTACCATATAGCCTAGATGTGTAGTAGGCTATACCATCTAGGCTTGTTTAAGTGCACGCTATGATGTTTGCACAGCGATGAGATCGCCTAACGATGCACTTCTCAGAACGTATCCCCAACATTAAGTGACATATGAGTGTATGTTTGTCTTTTGTGCTAGCAGAGTAAAGAAAGAAGGGATGCGTCTTACTCATTACTGAACTCCCAAAACCTAGCATAGAATCAAAATCGGTAGGCAAGTGCTCAACAACACTCAGGAAAATGAACACGAGAGGTCTATGTTGCACCCAGAAATCACAGCTAGATAGAAGGATTACAAAAACATCAGAGAGGGATCAAGTTTTGGTTGGGTTTTGAAATATGAGTAGAATTTATCTCGTTGAGATTGGTCAAGGTGAGGGAGAGAATTCAAGAAGAAAAAAGAAGAAATATGTTTAAAAGCATAGAGACAAGAAATTAAACAGTATTCTGGGCAAGGATATAGTTGAATTTGGTTAGAACAGAAGGCAAGTGTACAAGAGTAATGGTGGACTTGGCCAGACAAGTAAACCGGGACGTGCCTATAGCAAGCTTAAAACGTCAGCTTAAAACTTACTTGGTAGGCATGTAAGATTTTGAGCAGGAAAATGACTTGATCAGACTTGTGCTTTAGGAAGATAAGTCTAGCAGCGGTTTTGTCCGGAAAGGATAAGTCAGATGCAAATTGTAAGACTAATGATACATCATCCTCATTATGTGTTCCTGAGTTCAATTTGCTGGGGTTTTTTAATGATGAAATACAAATAACACAAAGTTTATCATTTTAACCATTTTTAAGAGCACAGTTGAGTGGCATTAAGTACATTCGCAATGCTGTGCAACCATCAGTGCCGTTTGTCTCCACAACTTTTTCTTCTTAAGATTTTACTTTTCCTTTTTCTCCCCAAAGCCCCCTGGTCCATAGTTGTGTCTTCTTAGTTGTGGGTCCTCCTAGTTGTGACATGTGGGACGCCGCCTCAGCATGGCTTGATGAGCGGTGCCATGTCCTCGCCCAGGATCCGAACCAGCTAACCCTGGGTTGCCAAAGCGGAGTGCACAAACTTAACCACTCGGCCACAGGGCCGACCCTTCCCCAACTTTTTAATCATCCCAAACTAAAACTCTGCACAACCGTCAGCACCACCTGTCTCTAGAACTTCTACATCATCCCAAACTAAACTCTGCACCCATTAAACAGGAACTCTTTCTGACTTCCTCCTGCAAACCTCTGGCAACCACTATTCTTTCTGTCTCTAGAACTTCTACATCATCCCAAACTAAACTCTGCACCCATTAAACAGGAACTCTTTCTGACTTCCTCCTGCAAACCTCTGGCAACCACTATTCTTTCTGTCTCTACGAATTCACTATTCTAGGTTCCTCGTATAAGTGGAACCACTCAGTATTTGTCTTTTTGTGTCCGCCTTATTTCACTTAGCATAATGTCTTAAAGGTTCGTCCATGTGGTGTCATGTATGAGAATTTCATTCCTTTTTAAAGTTGAACAATATTGCAATGTGTGTATATACAACACTTTGTTTATCCAGTCATCTGCCAATGAACATGTGAGTTGTTTCCACCTTTTGGCTATTGTGCGTAACGCCGCTATGAACATTACTTTGTGGTATTTTTGCTGAGGATTTTTTATATTTATATTTCTGAGGGTTTGGGTCTATAATTTTCCTGTAATGTCTGTCTTGTTTTGGTATCAGGATAACGTTGCTCTCCTAAAATGATCTGGGAAGTATTCCCCCCTCTTCTATTTTCTGGAAGAGATTGAGTAGAAATGGCATTATTTCTTCCTTAAATGTTTGGTAGAATTCACCAGCGAAACTATCTGAGCTGGACTTTTCTTTGTTAGAAGGTTTTCAACTACAAATTCAATTTCTTCAATACATATGGAACTATTCAGGTTATCTACTTCTTGAGCACATTTTGACTTGTGCTTTTCAAGGAATTAGTCCATTTCATCTGGTTATTGAATCTATGGGCATGGAGTAATTCATGGTATTTCTCTTATTACCATTTTAATGTCTATAGAGATCCCTTCTTTCATTCCTGATACTACTACTTTGTGTCCTCTCTCCCTCTTTTTTTTTCCTTGATCAGTCTGGCCCAGGGTGTTTTCAGTTTTATGACTCTTTTCAAAGAACGAGGTTTTGAGGGCCAGCCTGGTGGCCCAGCGGTTAAGTTCGCACGTTCTGCTTCAGTGGCCCAGGTTTCACCGGTTCAGATCCGGGTACAGACCTACGCACTGCTTGTCAAGCCATGTTGTGGCAGACGTCCCACATATAAAGTAGAGGAAGACAGGCACAGATCTTAGCTCAGGGCCAATCTTCCTCAGCAACAAGAGGAGTGTTGGTGGCAGATGTTAGCTCAGGGCTAATCTTTCTCAAAAAGAAAAAAAAGAACCAGCTTTTGGTTTCACTGATTTTCTCTACTGTTTTTCTATTTACTATTTCACTGATTTCTGCTCTTATTTTTATTATTTCTTTCCTTCTGCTTGCTTTGGGTTTAATTTGCTCTTCTCTTTCTAATTTCTTAAGGTGGAAGCTTGAATTATTCATTTGAGACCTTTCTTCTTTTCTAATATAAGTATTTGATGCTATACATTTCCCTCTAAGACAAACTTCAGTTGCATCTGACATGTTGTATTTTCATTTCCATTCAGCTCAAATATTTTCTAATTTTCCTCTCTCTTTGACAGATGGGTTATTTAGAAGTCTATTTGTTTATAAATGTTTGGGGATGTTCCAGATATCTTTGTGTTACTGATTTCTATTCAATTCCTTTGTGGTCAGAGCATACTTTGTATGATTTCGATTTCTTTAAAAATTTTAAGACAAAGTTTATCTTGGGGAATGGTCCATGAGCACTTGAGAAGAATGTGCATTCTACTGTTGTTGGATGGAGTGTTATATAAACGTCAATTATCTCAAGTTAGTTGAAGTGTTGCTCAATTCTCCTATATCCTTGCTGTTTTCTATTTGTCCTATCAATTATAGGAAGTGGAGTATTGAAGTCTCCAAGAATAACTGCAGATTTTAAAATTTCTCCTTTCAGTTCTATCACTTTTTGCTTCACACATTTTGAAGCTCTGTTGTTAGGTACATATACATTAACTATTGTTATATATTTGGGGTGAACTGATCCTTTTATCATTATACAATGTCCCTCTTTTTCTCTGGCAATTTTCTTCGTTCTAATGTCTGCTTTGTCTGAAATTAATATAGACGCTCCAGCTTTCTTTTAATTAGTATTTGCATGGTATGTCTTTCTCTATCCTTTTACCTTTACCCTAGCTATATCATTACATTTAAAGTGGGTTTCTTGTAAACAGCATGTATTTGGGTCATGATTTTTAATCCAATCTAAAATCTCTTTTTTTTTTTTTGAGGAAGATTAGCCCTGAGCTAACATCTGCTGCCAATCCTCTTCTTTCTGCTGAGGAAGACTGGCCCTGAGCTCACAACCGTGCCCACCTTCCTCTACTTTATATGTGGGACGCCTACCACAGCATGGCCTGCTAAGCAGTGCCATGTCCACACCCAGGATCTGAACCAGCGAACCCCGGGCCACCGAAGCAGAACGTGCAAACTTAACCACTGTGCCACCAGGCTGGCCCCTGAAATCTCTGTCTTTTAATTGGTATGCTTAGACCATTTACATTTAATGTAACTACTGACATAGTTGGATTTGGATCTACCATTTTATCTTTTATTTTTGTCTCCCCTCTTTTTCGCTCTGTCATTACCTCCTTTCTTTCCTTCTTTTGGGTTATTTAAAAATGTTTTAGGGGCCAGCCCCAGAGCCAAGTGGTTAAGTTCATGTGCTCCACTTCAGTGGTCCAGGGTTTCACCAGTTCAGCTCCTGGGTGCGGACATGGCACCACTCATCAGGCCATGCTGAGGCGGCATCCCATATAGCACAACCAGAAGGACCTACAACTAGAATATACAACTATGTACTGGGGGGATTTAGGGAGAAGAAAAAGAAAAAAAAGAAGAAGATTGGCAACAGATGTTAGCTCAGGTGCCAAGCTTAAAAAAAAAATTTGGGGGGGGGGGGCTGGCTTGGTGGCAGAGTGTTTGCACGCTCCAGTTTGGATCCCCGGCACGGACCAAGCACCACTCATCAAGCCACACTGTGGCGGCATCCCACACACAAGAGAGGAGGATTGGCACTGATGTTAGCTTGGTGACAATCTTCCTCAAGCAAAAGATGAAGATTGGTAATAGATGTTAGCTCAGGGCTAGTCTCCCTCACCATAAATTAATTAATTAATTAATAATTTTAGTATTCTATTTTAATTTATCCATTGGTTATATCTCTGTATTTTTCTTTTAGTGGTTGCTCAAGGAATCGTAATATACATACCTAGCTTTTCATAGTCTATTACAGTTTTTATTTTACCACTTCAAGCAAAATATAAAGACTTTATGACTATATATGTCCCTTTCCCCTCCCCTTTTCATTGTAGTTGTCACATATATCACATCTATGTACACTGAACCCCCTCCTGACAATGTTTTAACTTAGCTTTCAATAATCATTATGTATTTTAAAGAACTTGAGAGGAGGAAAACATAAGCATATTCTATTTACTCACATACTTATTCCTATTGCTCTTCCTTCATCCTGCAGTTCCAACTTTCTCTTTGGTATCATTTCCCTTCAGCCTGAACAATTTCTTTTAGCATTTATTTTAGAGCAGGTTTGCTGACAAAAAATTCTTTTAATTTTCCTTCATCTGTCTTTATTTCACTTTCATTCTTGAGGGATATTTTCACTGGAGATAGAATTCTAATTTGACTGTTCTTTTATTTCTGCACTTTAAAATGTTGCTCCCCTGTTGTCCAGACTCTATGATTTCTGAAGAGTAATCTGTACTCATTCAAAACAGTGTTCCTCTATAAGTAATGTATCATTTTCCTCTGGTTCTTTACAAGATTTTTTTTTAAACCTATTTTTTAGCAGTTTAATTGTGATGTTTATGGGCATGGTTTTCTTTGGGTTTATCCTGTTTGGGGTTCACTGAGTTTCTTGAATCCATCTATTTGTGCCTCACCAAATTTGGAAAGTTTTTTAGCCATTATTTCTTCAAATATGTTTTCTACACCACTCTTGTTCTTTTATGGGACTCCAATGACACAAATTCAGACCTTCTGATATTGTCCCATAGGTTTCTGAGACCCTGTTTGTTTGGTTTTTAAATCTTTTTCTTCTATATTCTTTGGTTTGGATAATTTCTATTGATCTCTCTTTAAGTTCACTGACTCCTCTTTCCTCTGTCATTTCCATTCGCTATTAAGACCATCCAATGAATACTGTATTGTTCCATTCCAAATTTTCCATTCGGTTCTTTTTTATACTTATTTCCCTGCTGAGAATTTCTACCTTTCCATTCATTTCAAGAAATTCTGTTTTACCTCATGGAGCATAGTAACAACAATTGTCTTAAAGCCACTGGCTTATAATTCTAACATCTAGATCATCTCAGGGTGGCCATCTGTTGATTGACTTTTCCCTTGAGAGTTGGTCAGATTTTTCTGGGTCTCTGAATGATTAGTAATTTTCGATTGTATCTTGGACATTTTGATTACGTTGCAAGACTCTAAGTCCTCCTAACACCCTCCAGAGAAAGTTGATTTTGTTTGACAAGGCAATTAATACAGTTAGGGTTATACAGGAAGTTCTGTCTTGCCTTTTGTGGGCAATGGTTCCCAAGTCAGCTCCATTTTCAAAGCTGTTTGTGCCTGCCCCATATATATACAACTTGGGTGTTAGTCTGGGACTTGGATGGAGGTTTACATTGTAGGTTAGTTCTCAAAGCCTTTGCTATGTTTCTTTAGCTCTGTTGCATGTAGAAGCACAGGGCTGAAACCAGGACTTGTGTCAATTCACATAGAGAATTAGGGGATCTCCTTACCCAGCTCTCTCCTCTAGAATCTCCCCTACTCTCCAGGTCTCAGGGGCCCTTTTTCCCACTCCTCAGGCTGAAAAGTGAGGGTTTCTCTCAGAGTTTTAGCTTCTCACACTGTCAGGCAGTTCTTATAGCTTGAGCTGCCCATAGGATGAAGCAAAAGAAAGATAAAATATATAATAGGCTTTTCTTCAGTCTTCAGACTACAGGGGCCCTTGTTTCCCTTTCCTATGGCACTGACAGGCTGTTTCTCAGGATCTTTAGGTGCCTGTGCCACCACCATCACTGCCACAGTGGCAGTTCAGCTTTGCACTGCAACTGGCTTCAGGGTAGGGCTAGGAGAGAAAAAAAGGAGGGAAGGGAGAGATTCTCTTCATACTTGGTAGCTCACAGGAGTCCATCTCTAGTCTCCAGACTAGAAAAGGGGTTTCTCTCTTTTTTGTTGTTCTCATCCACAGTTCTGTGACTTGGCCCACTCTTGAGTTAAAGCCAACAGATAAAGAATTAAAGAATAAAATCATGACACTCATTGCCATTCTGGTTCTTCCAGTTCTTACTTCCTTCCCCAATATGCCTGTTACTGCTTACTTTCAGAATACTCAACTAGTTTTTTTTCTGTATTCTGTCCAGAACTTTTTGTTGTAACCAGTGGGAGAGATACGTTGTAGTGAACTTACTCTGTTTTGGCTAGTATTGGAAGCTTAATCTCTTTTTATTATATGGAGTTATGAAATACCAGTAACAGGTAACAAAACCCTGAATTGGAATGGATGTGGGAATGGAAAGGTGGAGAGAGTTTCAGAACCTCTACAAAACTAAGACTTAGCAACTGGCTATAAGGGCTTCAAAGTTTACTCTACTATTACCATATGCTAAAATACAATTTATAGATTCCTAGCCTACCAATGATCTGTTAAGATAAATGGGCACCGGAAGTCCTCTGCCCTGCTGCTAAGGAAGTTACACTCTCAGAATCTACACAAGTTCTACTCTTGAATTAATTTTCCTGTAGAAATCAGGCTATACATGCTAGTGTAATACTTCACATGTACATCACTACAATGTCAGTGTGCTATGCTTCAGTAGGTACACATGGGCTAAAAAAGCTCTTGTGAGTTGACTTAGAAACCTAACCACCAACTAAAATATTGTTTTTGTGAATGTATTCTGATATCCAAACCCTTGTAGGTTTACGCCTTTTTTAATTCCTTTGCTATCATTTCAAGAGTTTCAGGAATGTTTTCAATCTGCCATATTTAACCAAAAGTCCACCAACCAATCTATAAAAGGAGACTTCTAGGACATGGCCCATCTGAAAGATGAGGACTGTCTGTAATTATTTCCATTCAGTGTACCATTTTCCATTATTTATAGCCGTTTTTCCCAGATGCTACAAATATCAATAAAGGATTTAAACTGCATTTCTTTTTGAATACAAAACTACTCAACATGATAAATTCGCTTTAAAACTGAGGAGAGTTTTCTAAGACATTTTGATCCTAAATATCTTGATTTTGCCGTTTCTGATTTGCTCTAAGCTCCAGGCTTACGTCTGCAGTAAAATCAAGCAACTCAAAAGAATTTCATCCTAATCCTGTAACCATAGACAATGATATATTCAACATGTTGATCTAGCTCTGAAATCTATCTGTCACTGCTGTCTGTAATTTATCTTAAATATTATGATATCTTTGGGAAAATACATTTCTAAAATATACCTCCATACATCAAAATCTTACTTGTGAAATGAAAAACACAGCAAATGGTTACTAAAGGGGAATAATATAAAAGAAACAGTCAAATTCAGCTTTTCATTACATTCGTTTTTATTTGATATAACTGCAACACAATAGGTTCCCAACTTAAAAAAAAAAAACAAACTTGCTTTTTAAACTTTAGAGTATACACTAAAAAGATTAAGTATTTCTTAAAAGGTAAATCTTACTCAAATGCATCATACACATGTTAGCACTTTCACCGCTGGAGCGTGGGCTTTTAAAGCAGGCTTTCTCAGTTCAAATGCTGTCTCTGTCTCAAAACAGTCCTGGACCGTGGTAAATTACTTAATCCCTTTAACCTCAGTCTCCTCAGAAACAGGAATAACAGCATTTTGAAGAAAAGTTGTGAGAATAACCTATATAAAGCCTTAACATAGTGCTGGTAGACAGCAAATGTTCAATAAATGTTTGTTGGATAAATGAATTTTTCGTCCTAACTTTAACAGCCATCTTATTTACTTTTAAAGCTCATATAGGTCAAATCCTACTATAACAAACTTCAAAAACTATTAAATCCTTTATTGTAATAAAACTATATATTTTGTGTTTGGTCAAAATTCAAAGTTATTTATTAAACATCTGTTTTTATTATTATAATTAAATGAAGAGAGTTTGAGACTTTCACTTCTTTATTTTACTCGTCTAAATTCATCCAATTCAAGAGAGGGATAGTTATCTCCTTAGGTATACTAATTTTTTTAACCTACTGAATCTAAAAAAAACTCCATGAGAAAACACCACAAACATCTATCAACTCTACCTCTTGCAATGTCTAAATATGGTCTATGGCACACAGAGGCCAAAGATCTTGACTATACAGATCTTGAGGGGTACAGAGTCTTAAAAACAAGTCCTGAGTGAACCTGGGTTCATTGTCCAAAGGATGATGAGTGAATCTATATTCATTTACATACTATTTTCTTTAGAGAATATGTAAACCATATGCAATTAGGATATAAAGTATTTAAATTATTTAACAACACTTGAGAGGTACCTGTGATCCTGAAAGCACCCGGGGTAAGCCCTGCTGTGAACTTTTGATGACAGAGATTGAAAAGGCTTTTAGGAATAAACTAAAACCAAATGACTATGGCTGCAAAGGCAATCAGTACCAGATATTAAGGAGAAAAACAAAAGCAAAACAAACCCAGAAAGGTAAATAGATCCCTTCTCTTCCGTTCTTTGTTGTTAAACCGATTTCATTTTTCTTTCTTATAGAAATTCATTAGAAACACTTTAATATGCATGCCAAAGGCTGCCTTCAATTTGCACTCATGTTTAATAGTGGAGAGAGCAGTACAGGTGGCGTAGAAAAAGCAATGGAACTGAAATCAGAATTTATGAGTTTCTGTCAGATCTGTCACCTCACTGAGCCTTAGTTTTCTCATCTGCAAAACGGCAGGGAAAATGTCTGCTTAAGTTGTGATTATAAACTATGGTAAAATAAATGAAAATGCCTAGAACAGTGCCATTCAGTAGAAATATAAGGTGAACCACAAATGTGAGCCACATATGTAATTTTACATTAAAAAAATAAAAAAGCAGGTGAAATTAATTTTAATAATATATTTTATTTAACTCATATTCAAAGTATTAACAGGTAGAACAAATAGAAAATTATTGAGATTTTTTTTTTACATCCCTTGTTTTGTACTAAGTCTTTGAAAATCAGTGTGTATTTTACACTCATAGCACAGCTCAATTCAGACTAGCCACGTTTCAAGCACTCAACAGCCACATGCAGCTAGCGACTGCCATATTGTAAGACAGCACAGGCCTAGAAGCAAGGTGAGGCTTCACATGTCCATTAGATCCAAATAGTATTTCCTATCACATAAACCCTGTGGGACTTAGGAAAGTTATTTTTAAAATCAACCACATTAAAGAGAGTTTGTATTTTTATATTTTTGGTATAGTACTATGTGATTTAAAATCTAATATGTACTACTGTAATAAGCACTTAAAATATTATCTATACTGATTAGACCAAGCATTTACCAAAACAAGAGCAACCAAAAGTGATTATTATAAGTCACTAACATTCATTTATTTTATATTTATTTTTGTGGTTATTTTATTAGGATTTGAATTATATATTAATTTGACATAGAATCTAATAACCTCAAAAAAGAAAAGAAAACCTGCTATTACCGTAAGCGCACAAACAATTCAAACTATAAGCTACAATTAGGTTAAATTACACCTTCCAGCAAAGAAATAGGAATAGAAAACAAAGTATTTCTCTAATTACTAAATTTTTCACTTCACAGGATCTACCATTAGTAAGTCGTGTTACAGTTTTATGAGCTTTCATTTTTTTCTCATAAAAACTTAACTGTATTCTCTAAATAATAGGAATGACCACCTATCATGACAATTAATTATATGTGAATATAATTATAAGTAAATATAGCATCATTTTAATGCAATTCACTGGAGTTAAACATTAAATGTTGCTTGTATTACATTCATTATTAAGATTACACTGAATAGTATACCGTAGGCAAATTCTTGTATCTTGAGCTCAAAGAGTAGGGTGGGAAATGCATGGAAAATATTTCTTAACTGCAAGGTCTTTTCAAATGTCATCCACAAAGCACAGAACATGTGCGTGCACACACGTTTACATACTTATTACTGTGCTCTCTGTTTCTCTGTGTGGAGATGCTCCTGCAGTTTATATATTTTCCATCCCTTTTTCTCTAGGTTCCCCAATAGTCCAACACAAGTGGTCAGATAAGACACAAGAGCAAAATGGAGACAGAAATATTAGATAGGTGATTGCTACCTCATTTCAAATTTGACAAGGACCAGTTAGCCACCTAATACAACTTCAACATTACAGAGTGTTATGAAATTCTTAATGAACAAAACTCTTTGGACTTTGATTTTTCATTTGTTATGCAAAGGATGGCACTTCTGGAATACGGGCCCCTTCTGTCAAACATATTATCAAGGAGACTCAGTCAGAAGTGATACACAAGGAAAGTGCCACTAGATGAATCATTAATTCTATGTTCTACAGCACCATCTATTGTCCTTCTGTGGTCTCCTGACCAAGAATTCCTCCCCCAGCCCTGCTCAGGCTTAAAATCTCTGATGGGTTCACAATGCAGAGCGGTCTAGCTGCAGAAAACAGGGTTTAAATATTTACGTCATCATATTCACATTGTTTTCATTTAAACCTTCCCAAGGAAGAAGCTATTCCCTCAACTAGGCATGCATTTCCCAAGCTAACCAGTGCTGACCCCTGAGTCACTGACACTAAACACAAACACACTGTACAACTGTACAATTTTAAATACTTGGCCAAACTAGAGAAATAAAACTACCCAATGAATTCAGAAAGACTCACATCTGGCATTTCTGTAGAGAAGGAAAGGGTCCTGGAGCTGGAAATCCAGGTCTTTTGTAATGGGTTCTGTCCTATTTTCCATGCTCAGCCTATTCATAATGGTGAACCCATGCTTTGGAGAGGCAGATCTAAAAATCACGAGGGGTGGGGAGGATATGAAAAGACAAGGCGTTCAGTACAGCACACTTCAGAAGACCTACATTCCCATGTGTCCCTCAACCTTTTTGTATGGATACATGGCTCTGTGCAAGCAGACTGTACACATATAAAGCAATGATTCTTTACTATTGGCTAATAAGACTAATTTATGTACCAATTCATATGTAACACACACACGATTATCATCACCATTCCACTGGTAAAATCAAGTCCTACTTATTTAACTACGTGAATATATGTGTATGCATGTGTGTGTGTGTGTCTATCTATCTCTTGTTTCCCTACCTAGGCTGTAAATTCCTTTAAGGCAGGGATGGTAACCACTTTTTAAAAAATTACTGAGAGATATTTTTAAAGAATCTCGATAGTTCATACAGAGTGTACATCACAATTATACAAAGAAATTCTTCACAGAAAATGTGAGTGTTGGTTTGAAATTGAAAGCTGCAAAATTTCTTACAGAAATGATGCAACTCTGGTGAATGAACTTGTGATAAGATACAGCATAATTAAAAGATTATATAATTTAATGCAAAGAGCAATTTTGTTTTCTTCAATTTAAAGCAAACAGCTTCACAGATTAACAATTATAAAAGTTTTTCTCCATAAAAATATGGCATTTAGTGACTGTTTAATTTTCATTTCATTTAATAAACCTTCAGTGCCTCCTCTCTGTCAGGAAGAAAGAACCCAAATTATACAGAGTATAAACCCTAACAACTACACATCCATTTGTCTACCCTTGGGTGACAGCGATGTAGTATTTCAACTGTGCAACTTCTGGTGACAAATGAAACACCACATGCTTACACACTGAAAATGAAACAAGCAGAGTTCATTTATTTACTTCAATCTAGGGCACCGGGGTAACAAACCCACAGAAATGTTATGAACAACAGGAAGAAAAAGTATTTATATGTTAGTTTTATTTCACCTCTAATCATCTGATGCTGACAAAGAAGTACAATACAGCTACCTTACCACTTACAGAATTTTCTTTTGAGATCTCCAATTTAAAAATTGATGGAAGGCAATCTTTGCCTAACTTATTTTACAAAGAGGTAAAGTGGTGGTAGGCAAATAACCAATACTAGAAATAATCACAATAATCATTTCAACTTAAATTCTGAGCAAGAACGAAAATTGACTTCCAAAGATCTCTGACAGAGGGTCCTCTGGAAGTGTCAAGTTCAGAAATCACCAGTGGGTGTCTCTATGAACTCTCTATTACAGAAAGGAAGACATGGGAGGAAATAAAGGAAAGAAAGAAATTTTAAAATGGGATTAGGTGCTTTTCTACAGAATCAGAACTTGATTCTTTAATTATTTCATTATCACAACAGGATCTTACCTCTCTAATAGCATGGGTACTATACCATGTCATAATTTATAAAATAGGTTCGGGGATGAACATGCCAATCGCTCTAAAGCACTATCTATAAGAGAAGTCAAAATATATTACTGGCAGCTCCATTACCTGTACCCAAAACTCCCTTTTGATTTTTATGAGTTTTCTGTCATTCTCTACTGAGGAACGACCTCAACATAGTAGAATCTGGCATCTGGCAGTGGGCGGGGGGGGGGGGGGGGGGGGGGGGGGGGAGGGAGCACTCTGGTTCTTGAGAAGTTAGATTTGGGGAAGAGATTAACAAGTAAGGAAGGATTTGTTTCTCAATTTAATGGTTTGTTTAATTGACAGCTCCATTAAGAACTCAGAATATATTAAGAAGTACTTGAAAATACAAACCGACATTTGGTTTGGGAACAAAAGAGAAAACACTTGTATAATCTGCCACTATTCTGTACTCAAAAAAAGAAAAACCCTACTAAAAATCCTTAAAATAAATCATTAATGCATATTAATATATCTTTTCTTTCACATCTCAAAAGAATAATACTTGTGAGAAATGAATGAGAACGCATATTGTGTGCTTAGCTCACAGTAGACTTCAATCGTTTGGTTTTCTTTCCACGTTTCAGAATTCTTAAGAGCAGTCTATACTGAATAAACTCACTTGGTGGTGTGCTCTGGTGCTTTTGGAATATTTTGGAACATAATGTAAACTAACACAGCCAATGACTCTTGGGCACTACCAACACTTTTCTGAAACAGTGAATAAACTGACCTCCTCATTACCTACTCTGACGGCCTCACTCATCCCCTCTTTTCTTTCCACTCCTACTGCTGTTTCCCCCTCCAGCTACGCACATAGACTTCCACCATTCTTGCACTGTGCCCGCAACTGGCCTCTTTGTAGTGTTTTAGTTCTGCTTGTATCTTTATGGCTGACTCTTTTCTGTATCCTTGCTGGCCTGAAAATGCAATCATCAGCCCTCATCAGTTTCCTCTCCTTCAGAGAACACTTTTTCTCTCACGGTTTCAATGAACAAATTAAGGACGATGACCCCAACTCTCTACCTCCAGCCCTGACCCTTTCTATCCTGAGCAGCTGAGCATCTCTATTTGAATGCCCTGCTATCACTCCAAAATCATTATTTCAAAATAAAATTAAAACTTATCCTCAGACAAGATTCTTCACCTCCTATCTTTCCATTCACGAATGATTTTCTCATTCTCTCAGTCTATTTCAAAATCTTAATGTTATTTTTAAAATTTCACACTTCCCCTTATACATGCATTCTTTCAATAAATCCTTTTCATTTCAACTTCTATCATTCCAGTCCATCTTTTATCATCTCATATCTACTGCCCTGCAATCATCTTCTTAATGTCCTCCCTAACTCCAGTTTCTTCTAGAACCAATGCATCCTTATAATGCTAATACACTGACCTCCCCCATACATTTTGTCATAATTCTATTACTTCTCTGTTCATAAACCTTCAATGACTCCCTACTGCTAAGAAAATAAATTTCAAAATCCTTAGTCTAACACATCCCAAGCCAGCAAAATCTCTTCACCTTTATTGTCAACTTCTAAATAATATAAACCAATACGAGCCCTCTGCACCAGAGTCATTTTACTTACTGTCCCTTTAACACACTAGGTTCTACAGCTCTACTTATCCCACTCTTCCTACTCAGACTGCCCTTCCCTCTCCTCAATGCAGGCTGAGTTTTACCTTACTCCTGAGGCCTGCTCAAGACTCACCCATTCTGTAAAGCCTTCCACAATCACAGCAGACCATTCACTGCTTATAACCTACCAACTGTCTATCTATATTATGTTTTATCTTTAAACATAAAATGTTATGTGTAAAAAACATATACTTGTGCGTGTGTGGGGGCACGTGTGCATTTTCTGTCTCCCCAATCACACTGTGAGCCCTAGAAGGGGTTGTACGAAGCCTTTGCACTTTATCTTTGCACTCTCACTGATGGTGACAGACTTTAGCTATGACATTTTATGTAAATCTCCTTAAGCTAGTTTAGGTATTAAGACAATATAAATACTATACATCTCTGTGTGCATGTGATATTAATATCTGATAAAAATTACTAATAACATGAATTTATTAGATCTATCCTGAAATATATCCTATTATCTAGACAATTAAGGTCTCAAAGACATCTTTAGTTTTGGATCACGCTTCTTTAGAGTGAAGGGTCGGGGCAGGGGAGGTGACCAATTATACTATTTTCCAAATATTGATTAAACAATCTAATAGTCTTAATAGTGTACTTCTAGTTCCTAGCCAATGCATTGTATCAAGAACTTTGCACCATTCATTTGAATTAAAGAGTAAATATTTAATACTATTTTAAAAAGAACACAAAGATTTAAGTTCATCTACATTGAAGTTTAAATTATATTCTGAAATTAGTATTCATCACACTCCACCAGGTGACATTATTCAGTAATCCCTCCCTTACATCAACGAATAACTTCAAACTAAGATTCAGTTCTTTACTTCTCTTTGAAATAAAACAACACTCAAAGAAGAGTGACACAATTGAGCTAAAATATTATTTCAAAGATTGCCAGTTATGAAAGTAAAATACTCTTACCTTGTGTAAACAAATAAGGTTCCTTCCACATCAGTCTTCTCCTAAAACATAAAAACAAAACACACAGCAAAATATGAAGTACATTCTCTTCATTACAGTAACCATTCACAGAAGTTAGAGAACATAAACTTATAGAATAGGAACTTTATCCAGTTTCAAGTACAGCCAAATCCACACAGCATGCAACATGAGGGCTTCTTCTCAGGGAAGGGAGGAAAGAGGTTCTCTGCCTGACTGGTTCTGCTATTAAGCAGCAGGAAGCAGTCATTCTCCTTTTGTCATTTACGAAATAAACCATCATTATCTCTCTTTACCAAAAACAGGAATAGCAACACACCTCTGGCTGAAACAGTAAGAAAATACATGTACTCCATGGATTTCATTAGAAAGAAGAGATTATAGTAAGTGTGCTGCCTTTTCCTCTATCCTCCAAACTGGGGATATGGCAAGCTGCAGAAAGCACTGGCATCTGCATTTCGTTATCCTTCTCTTTATTTTCTGGGTTCATTTTCTCTTGCCATATCCTGTCACCTAGGAGAGCAGATGATCTGCCAATACCTACTTTGACTACTACATAGAACGATGCTGTACTTTTCAGACAAATTAGTCACAACTTGGTGCGGAATGTTTAGAGTCAAGTTCTGAACTTTGAAATAAAGTTGGACAGAAACACAACCAAGCTTGGACTCAAAAAATCTGCCTGAGAAAAACTAGGCGAAGCGGTAAAATTAAAATGATAAACCACCATTTCAGTTCATTTGGAAAAGCTCTTTTCCACCTTTCCAAAGGCAAGAGCCCAGGCCCTGATGAAAATGTTCATCAGTATAATACATATGAAAAAAACACTTAAGTATCTATTTCTTTGATTAAGTAGTAATCAGACTGTTAGAATTCAGAATTTAAAATGTACTTTCGCTACTTACATGGTTTAATTTCAGCATTCTATTTAACCTCCCCAAATTTATTAATAATATCCATTACCAAAATCGCTCGAAAATTTACTCCATAATTTTGGTGAAAAATACACTAAGAACAAAGGTGTAATATTAAGATGGTAATTTTTAAGAGGCACACCAAAAATTGGAAGTATGATCCTGTCACATGCTCAAGTAATTGCAGCAGTTTTCTTGGTCACCTTAGTTTAGTGGGTCTCAAAGTGGGGTTCCCACACATCTGGGAACTTGTTAGAAATGTACACTCTTGGGCCTCTCCCCAGACCTAGTGAATCAGAAACTCGGGGGTGGAGGGGGCAGGCAGCAACCTCTTTTTTATTAAGACATCCAGGTGATTCTGCTATGTGAGAACTCCTGCCCTGGTTCAATAACCTATGCTCTTCCCCAGAGAACTACGTTAGGAGTCGTGGACACAAAATCCACTAAGCCCCAAATTAAATTAAACATCACCAAATACTGTTTTTTAGAAGCAAATAGCTATTAAGAGTAAATTAGTAACAAGATTTTTTAATCCTCATATTATACAATATGTAATTAGAAATAAAGAATTTATCAGTTAAGACAATTTTAGCCAGTCTTTTCTCTAATATATAACATTGCTAAGAAAGTTAGAGTTCATCCTTAAACTGGATACACTATGAAGTTTGTATAAATCAGTTCAATGTACTATGAAAAGCATCCTTATTTCTCAAATGTGGCCCATTTGCCACTGTGCTTTGAAAAATACCCTGAATCAAAGCGCAAAAACTATACAGAAACATCTTTCTTTGTAAACAAACAGCGTCAATTCCTATCTGCTGAGAAATCTGTATCGTGGGTGCACTTTAAACACTAAGAATTACTTAAACCATCACAATCTTAATCATTGAGAAAATGGCCACTACAGTACAATAAACGCTACCCAAACAGTCTAAGAATTTGTAGGCATCCCTAAAGTCTAACTGGTACAGTTGCCAAGTGTATACTAGCCCATAGAGCCTTTAAGTATAAACTTGTACAAATTAAATATTTGGTATTATCTATTACATTGATAGGAAACTGAAGCCAAGATACAGGTGATGGAACTAGGTCTTAGAACCTAAATGCACTGTCGGATCACTTGCTACAAACCCACAACACTTTCCTGTCTTCCAGTATCTGACCTTGGACTGTTTCAACTTAAAGATTCAAATCGGGATGTTTACTTCTAGCAGCACATGTAAAACTAATAGCTTTTGACTGTTTCCTTTCTTCCTTGATGAAGTAGTAACAGAAATCACCTTTTCTTTAAGGAAAAAAAAAGACTTTGCCCATTTCAGTTTTGAAAAACCCAGAATCAGAAATGCAAAAAGCATGCTTCTCCTTAGTCTCTAACTCATAACAAACAATTCTTAAAACTGAGATTTTTATATAGCATTACACACAAAAATCATGAGTTTGTTCACGGAACGGAGTTATATTTCAGCGATTCCAACATTGGACCTGGAGCGGGATTCTTGCCAGGTCATCCTGGGCTAGTTTATTACTCTACATCTCAGCTTCTCCCCTGAAGAGAGAGAACCAGCCTACACCACTCAGATCTTTTGATGACAAACATTTTTAAGTGCTCTATGACACCTGGATAAAAGGGGCTTTGGAAATGTAAATTTCGGGTCCATTACGGCTGTGTTTCAGACATAACAGACCAGAAATTTGAGCTGTTTGCTCAAATTCATGCATTTTCCTGGTCCCTCCACAGTTATCCAAGGGTAACTCAATTTTTTTTTACTTCTGGGCAAAGCCCAGGGTTAGGGGAATGGGAATTAGCTAAAACAAGATTTTATTAGGTCCTCCAAGTAAGGACTTTTCTCAGTTCTAGGGGATTTTAGCTTAAATTTTAAAAGTATAATTTAATGATTTAATGTTATCCTCTTACGAAATAGAACAAGTGCTAAAAAATTTAGCTCAAAATTAAAGTAGAATATAAAATAGTGCTAGTTTGCAAATTATTGGGACTCAGCACACAATTTGACACTTTTGAAACAACTCAAAGCAATTTATATCTCACTGATTATTCTATGTTAACATAACAAAAAAACCAGGTCGTTTATCCTTCGAAATCTCTCAGTCATGCATGTAGCATCTGAGTCGCTTATGAAGCTTTCAAGAAACATCAGATGCCTGCGCCTCATATCCAGAGATTTTTATTTTGGTGGGTCACACTTTTTAAAACTCCAAGTGATTCTGATGCACAGAAAACTACTAGCTAGGAACAACAGGACACTTGTTACTCTAAGGCAAGGTTTCTCAAGCTCAGCATCTTCAACGTTTGGGGCTGGATAACTCTTTGTGATAGAGGTCTGCCCTGTGCATTGTAGGACATTCGGCATGCCCAGCCTCTACCATCCAGGTGTCAGGAACAAGCTCCCTCTCTGTGTGACAACCAAAAATTTTCTCGATACTGCCAAATGTTGCAAAATCAACTCCAGTTAAGAACCACTGCTGTAAGGACTGAGAGGTGAAACCACCACCACGGTATATTCTCTAATTGACACATAGTTACTTTGGGGGCAGTGGTCTCTCCTGGTAACGGGAAACAGGTCTAGCTCTAAAATTCCTATCCCCGTCATGAGGCAATACTCCTCAATCCTTTCTTAAAGTAGCTCATTTTCTACCCCCCTTCATTCCTAACTCCTCCTGCTCTGATGCCTGAAGTCATTCTTCATCTATTTGCAGCGTAATAAGAATTCTTTACAGCCCTAATGCCTTTACATCCCACGCACCTTCTTGCAAATACTTTCTCCTCCACTCTCCAGACTGTTCTTTACACTTTTATTAGGTTTACGTTCAAAAGGCTCCTCAAAGGCCCTGAGTGATGGCATGTGGAGTTGGTGGTGACAATTTGTTTACCTCCAGCAACTGCAACTAGGTCTCTCTCTGTTTTCTGGATACCAAAGCCTTGAAGACTAGTACTTTGAAAGAATGACCGTTTAGTGCATGAATGATGCCCTGTCTGAAGGCAACAAGTCCAGGAAGCAGGAAAACATAACTCCTGTAAACAATGCATTGTGGCACTTCTGTCTTTTGATGAGGCTTTGGTGGCAGGGCTTCACTGGGTATCTAATAAACCTTGGTAACTATTTTAACATGTATCTATCACACGCTTCCTGTCAAAAGCCTATGGGAAGCAACTGTTATTCATGAGGAATGCTCTCCTCTACATGTTAACAATTTCTCAGGATTCTCCAGACTCTAATCCTACTGTCATCAGTTTACAGAACTACACATTCCTGATCCTTATCTACTACAGAATTACCTTGACAGAATTATGACATCATGCCTTTGGCATTTTTCTATAGAGCAGTATAAGAGCCATATGTAGAATACCTTTGTATTTTTCCTAAATTGCCAGTGAAAATTGTCCACTATATTGCTCAATGTCGTTCATAAAGACTCAGGTGACAAACTCCCCTGAAAACCAGGGGGAAATAACCTCTTTCCTTATCAACAGGTATACTTCCTATTACAGAACAACGAACATTAAAGAGCCCCCTCCTTCCCTTTCTTGCTTGGCCACAGGAGAGCAGACTGGAATTCCTCACCCCTTTTCAGTAAATTTCCTCAGTTAAGAACTTAGAGCAAAACTGTTCTCTCCCCCTTTTTAGGACCTACTTCTTTATTTTTTTATTTTTGCTAAAGATTTTCAGGTGAATTTTTAATTACAAATTGCTTAAGATCTATACGGGGGATAAGCAGACCATATAATTGAATGTAGGTGTTAAAAAATATATAAATTTGTTCAATATGGATGTTTTCCTTGCTTAAATTTTGATGTTTGTGACTATTTGGGAGAATACACTAAAAAATAATCTTAAATCCATTCATTCAGGCTCAGTTCTCATACTGTTTTGTAACTCATTAAAAAATAACGGATGTTTACACAAAAGATAGATTAATATTATCTGGGGCAAAAATCACTACGAGGAAAAGAGAAAAAAATTACATCTCTCTACATTCAAGTGGGAGGGTCACAAAATCGCAAGTAGCAATTCCTGCAATAGGACTCTAGCGTCTTAATGCTCCTAGCCGATTCTAACTGTGAGGAAAATTAAATTTCATTCCACTGCTATTTATTGGCCTTCTGCTTTGAGAGGAGCACTAAAATAACTCGGCTCCCAAATGGACTCAAATATCAAACTTATTTTGGTCTCGGTGGGCTGCGGTGTAATCATCTTTCCAAAGAGCGTCAGGCTTCTTCTAAGCGTGAGACCCAGGGTTTCCTTTCCCGACGTTTGCTCTTTCTTGGTGTGTCCCTGAGCTCAAACTCCAGCTTCCCCTCTTTCGAGGGCGGCTGTCTCTCCGTCCCGTCTAGGACTGACGCTGCAGAGCAGAACTGCCGTCCTCCGGCCGCCCCGCCGAGCCCGTCAGCGCCGCGGCCCCGCTCCCCGCGTCCCGCCCCGATCGGGCCGCTCTCCCAACGCGGGGCTCTTGAATATTTAAGTCTTTCCCCAACTTCAGGCGGGTTCCCAGGTCGGCCTCCCTCTCCCCCAAACCTCGGCCCCGGGGTCCAATTCCGCAACTCGGCCTCCGTCCGCCGCCAGGCCGCCGGCGCCCTCTCCCCTGGCCGGGCTCTCCAGGCCCGAGTCGGACGACCCCCGCCCCGCCCCGCCCGGCGCCGCCTGCGCGGCCCGTCGCATCCGCACGCACCCACTCGTTAGCCCGATGGCCGAAAGTGTACAGAGCCACCTGGCTGGCCACGTCCACGATGCGGTTGATATAGGGGTCGTGGCGCTGCAGGGCCGCTAGGCTGATGTCGCGCCCCTTCCCCACCAGGCCGCCCGCCGCCACGGCCGCCATCTTCCCTCCCTCCCCGACAGCAACACAGGGAGCTCGGCAGCCACTCTCAATTGATAGCAGAACGAGCGAGCCCCCTCGCAGCCGGAGAACAGTCGCGGGACGCCCTCCTCCAGCCCTGCCCCGCCCTCTCGTCCCGCGGCGGGCGCAAGACAGTACTAATCGGTGGCCGCGCTCCCTCCAGCCGACGATCGTTGCCACTGGCAACCAAAAGCCCAGGCTCGCGGTCCGCAGCCCTTTTCCCCCAGGAGCTTCTGCCTTCCCGTGTGAGCGTTTGAGCTGCACGTGCGATTGGATGTATTCTACGCCTTGGCACGTCTTTGTTTTGGAGCTCCGTGATCAAACCCGTAATAATAATTAAGCCTCAAACATTAATAACTGAAGAGAGAGAACTGTTATTTCTGTATGCACTAACGCCCAGTGGTTCTTAAAGTGTGGTGCTCGAACCCCTGGGGGTTCCTGAGACCCTTTCAGGGGGTCTGCCAGGTCAAAACCATTTTCGTGACGATGCTGAGACTTATTTGCCTCTTTCACTGTGTCGACCTTTGCACCAATAATGCAAAAACAGTGGTGGAGTAAAAGCGTAGGTGTTTCAGCATGAACCAAGGCAGGGGCCAGCGTCACTTGAGAGTATTCATGATAAAGCAGTAACAATTAATTAATTTTGTTAAAGTTCAACCCTCGGCACACTTTCAAAATTCTGTGTGAAAAAACAGAGAGCATGCGTAAAGCATGCGTGCTAAATACCTAAATGCCATATTTGTCTCCAGGAAAACCCTTCCGTGCTTGGGTTGCTAGCCGAACTAGGGTTTTTATTTTTATTTTCATGGAACACTGTTTTTACTTGAAGGAAGATGGACAAACTATAGTTATTTAGACAGCTATTTGACAGACATTTTTCCGAAAATAATGTGTACCTATTACTTCCAGGAAAACAAAGGACAATTATTGTTGCCAATGATAAGTTGTGAGATTTCAGACGGGAATTAGAAGTTTAGAAAACATATATCCATCCACTGCCATGAGTTTGACAGCTTCTCAATACTTAGTCTTTTCTGATGAGATCAATTGTAATATTAATGAGTATGATTTTTAAAAAATAATTGCATAATGAAAAGTGTCAACATTTGAAAGATCTGCTTAATCAGTGACCCAATAGTTTCCAAATGACCAATTTCTGATGTTACATAATCATGCATGGGCAAAGATTCATTCAAGGACTAATGGATTTTAACGTAGCAGAATATGAAAAGTTAAGGGACAGGGTTTCAGATAGCACATTGCAACTAACCTTTGAGAAACTACTTCTTATCAAGTTTTGATGTATTATCAAAGAAGAATATCCACAACTATCTGAAAAAACTATTAAAATATCCATCCCTTTTCCATCTACATATCTTTTGAGGCCAGAGTTTCTTCATAAAATTCAAACAAAACAAATGTAGCGATAGATTATAGTTATGAGAATCTAGTTGTCTTCTACTAAGCCAGACACTAAAAAGTGATTTGCAAAAATGTAAACTAATGCCAATTTCTCACTAAATTTTTTTGTTTTGGAAAAAATATATTTTACATAAAATATGTTATTTATATTTACATTGAATTGCTTTATGTTGTTATTTTTAAATGAATGAATATTCTTTAAAGTTATCAGTTTTAGTCTCCAGTATGGTGAATATAGATAGATAAAACTCAAATAACGGCTCTTTTAGGGAGTCCTCAAGAATCTTTCATGGTGTAAAAGGGTCTTGAAATGAAAAAGTTGAGAACCATTGACCCAAACCATTTTTTTTTATTGAATATTAGGACAATTGTGCAGAAATACTTACCCACATTCATGAACTCTTACCATATTAGATATAGAAATATCATAGATATGGCACAGGTAGCCTCTCAAAGCAGTTACCTAAATAAATTGCAATAGAATCTTTGTAGTCAGTTTTAATTTTTTTTACACTGCTTGGTTAAGCTCCATTTTGGATGTTCAGTCCCATTGACACCAAGCCTGACTTCCCAGTGGGGGAGAGTACAGCAGTGGCTTTCAAATTTTTTTGACTGGGGCTGCGGCTCACTTGCAATCTGGCCCAGAAGATACATTATATATTTATATCGGATATTAACTAGAACAAAAGTTTCATGAAAACTTAATATTAATTAAGTGATATTAAGTGATATAGATAGACAGATACATATATATTTACATATGTCATTTAAAAAACACTGATTGTGACTTCTTAGTTGATTTCATGACCATCTAACAGATTGTGACTTGCAGTTTGAAAATCATAGGACTACAGCAGCTAAGCAACCACGTAAAGCCGACTAGACAGATGCCCATGTTAGTCTACCAGCTTGTCTCCAGTATTACTGCACTCTCCTTCCTCTTGATCACATAGTACTAAAAACAAGCTTAATTTGTCATATGGGCAAGGAGAATTTTGTGATGAACTAGTGTGAGATAATAGAAAAAAATATATATATGTATATAGGTCTCTGCCCCCGGTTCCTAGCACAAAGCTCCTAAACCCCTTTAAGTTCCTAAGTGATAAGAACAGTAGGAGCCTCTCTTGTTCTAATGTTTGTCTCTGACCTGTCTCTGACACAGGGCCCCTAAAACCCTTGTAAATTCTTTAGTGATAAGAGCACTGGGAGCATCTTTTGTTCTAATGAGGCACTCTGGGTGGGCTCCTGGATGACTTCTGGATGCGAGCTGGTCACCAAAAGACCAAGCCATGATTAGAAGCTTGGCATTTTCAGTTCCATCCCCTCATCCTCCAGAGAGGGGAGAGGGGCTGGAAATGGACTTAACAATTGATCATGCCTATGTGAGGAAGCCTCCATAAAATCCTGATAGTATGGGGTTTGGGAAGCTTCCAGGCTGGTGAACACATCCACACACCAGGAGGGTGGAGCACACCTACTCCACGAGACAGGGTCTCCTGGTGTGGGACCCTCCCAGACCTCGCTCTGTGTATCTCTTCATCTGGCTGTTCATCTGTATCCTTTACTGTATCCTTTGATAAACTAGTAAGTCTAAGTGAGTGTTTCCCCAAGTTCCATGAGCTGCTCCAGCAAATTAATCGAACCCAGGGAAGGGGTCTTTGGAACTTCTGATATACAGCCTGTTGGTGAGGAGCACAAGTGATAACCTGGGCTTGTGACCGGTGTCTGAAGTGTGTGTGTGTTGGGGGGCGGGGGCAGTCTGTGGGACTGAGCCCTTAACCTGTGGGATCTGATGCTATCTCCTGTACATAGTGTCAGAATTGAGTTGAACTGTAGGACAGCTGGTGTCACAGAGAACTGCTTGTTGTGGGGAAAAACCTCCACATATTTGGTGACCAGAAGTGTCAGAAATGAAGTGTTCTGTGTGAGTAGTAAAGGAGACACATGGGGAAGAAACTCGTAATAGGGAAGAACTGGGTTTTTCCCTACACAGGTGGAAAAACTATAGATTTTCCTTTATAACGAGTCTGGCACTCTCACTTGATTAGCTCTGCTAATTTTGATTATTCGGCATGAACCCACAGAGTCTGCTTTGCATTTGCCTTGCACGTATGATGAGACATTTCTTTCCTTTTCTCCAGCTCTGCCTTTAAGTTCTGTAATCCTTACACAAGATCATTTTCCTCTTAATTTTTCAATTTTTCCACCTTTAAGGTGTAAAGGGTAAATCTTGGCCCCCAAATTACTTTCAGCTCAATAGACAAAGCAGGCAATACAAGGGCCATTATGGTGTCTTAAATATTCATACAGCAAAAATGCCCGATAGCCTGAGTGACCTATACGACCACAATCATAAAGTATTTATTTAGTGTCCACTGAATGAAATTCGTTCATTCATTCTTCACCATTTATTGTTGTTTGTTGTGTCTGTGCTGAGATTACAGGATCACGTCATCCCAAGTCGCTGATCTCATGAATGAGTAAGATGAACATACTATTATCTTGCTTATTGGTAGATTCACACACGTGGACAACACACCATTATGATTCTTAGTAAAGAAGGATCTGTTTGTTTTCAAGAATTAATGGAGAAAAATGACCCATGTCCTGTTTCCACCTTCCTGTAACTGAACTGTTTTCTTCCAAATATCCGACACATTCCCCTCTCTATTCCTTTGCCCATTTGTCCCCCGAGCCTGGAATGACCTTTTCCCAGAAAGCTCACCTCCCGCCTCCCTCTCCAGAATCCTTCCTTCCCAGGACCTCTTGGTGCACCCTTGCTGTTTTTCTCGTCATACTTTAACTCACTTTATCTCAAATTATAGCCATTTATTTAATTATTTAGTTGGTTATATATAGTTTTCCCACTTCTAAAAAGGACAAAAAATTAGTCACTGTATTAGAAGAGAATTATTACAGAAAATCTGGGCTGAAAACAGTTATTGCAATTGACAACAAAGTTAGCTTTGAGTTTCTTGACAGATAAGCAAAAAAGGGGAAATAGTAAGTTTCATAATGGTTTATTTTTTTATATACTTGCTTTTCACCTGGTTGTCTCCTTAGGGCTTCGATGCCTTGTGCTGAGTAGAGATTTAGTAGTAAGTGCTTATTCTACTGGACTAAACCCTGAGTTAGTTGAATTTACTCACTAAATGTCTTTTTTCTGAGAGCCCTTGATTCACAGCATACTGAAATACAAGTTGAGGTAAAAGAGTATACAGTCCCAAGTCCTGATCTTTCAGAGTTCGCATCCAAAGGCAGACAGGAAAACATGGAAAGGCGGTTCTTTAACTTCCCTATTGTAGAGAGAACAAAAAAAGAAAGAAAAAGGGAAAAAACATTGAAGATGAGAAATCACGCACAAAAAAAAGGTAGACAATGTCGTAATGACTTCAGCATTGCCATTTTGTTCATCTCCTTGGTCCACAGAGTTGTTCTCTTTTTTATATTCTGTTTTCCCCAATTTTTAAAGCTCTGTCCTTCTAGGATGAAGCCAGACTTCTGCCTACTTTCTACCTGAGCAGTCTGTGTTTGTAAAACCAGGTCATTATCACTTGTCCAAATATACTAAGTTGCAGGCTCTATATATGTAAAAGATCGTTTTAAACAGGCAGATTCTTTTTTAATCCATATAACTTCAACTTCCATCGGGTTCCACAGTGCTGGTATACTCCCATGTGTTTTCAGAAGCCTCAAATATTGGTGACTTGGGTTTCATGATTATTTTATAATTGTCATTATGAGATTAAATACGTGCTAACACTTGGTGTTATAAAGTTGTATACCACAATTTAAAACAAATTTTAGTATGATAAAAATAACGTCTGGGTCTGGGATTTTTCTAACATTGCAATGACTAAGATAAAATTCATCACCTAATCAATCAAGGTAATTGTAAGAACATAGGATGTTTAAATTTTTTGAAAATAGGGCTATAACTGAAAAATGTTTGGTTTTGTAGCCATATATGGATGTTTGTATACAAATATAAACCAACTTTTTATGGCGTAATAATCCAGAAACATAAATACACAGTTCATTAGTGGTCTTGTCTTTATTGTGTAAATAACCTCAAAATTTGCACTCAACCTGGAGCAGAATGTATTGGAATGGAGGGGAAAAAGGAGCTTCCAGGATGCCCCCTAAGAGGCTGTGACTCTAAAACGACCTAAACAGCCTCTGATGCGCTGCTCATGCTGCCTGTATGAATTGCCCTTTTTGCTAGGAATTTTGTACTAAGGGATGACAGAGTGAAAAATTAATGCCCTCTTTCTCCCAGTGGAGGAAAACAGTTTGAAGCCATGTGTTATCAGTTGTTTTCAATGCATGGTTCATTTCTTTTTTAAGCAACAGAGCACAGTGGAAAGGGCACCCTTTGGAAAGGGAAACTAGTTTAACCTTCTTTTATCTATGTGACCTTCAATGAGTGACCTCATTTGTAACTTGGTGATCATAATATTTGCCCTACCAATATCATGGGATAAATGAGATCAAGTGAGAAAATGTACCTGAAAAAGATTTGCAATCTGTAAAATGTTCTGCAAATGGAAAAAGCTATCATTATAATTATCATCATTATTATTATTTCTAATAGAAACCCAGAAGGGATCATTCTTGTCCAGTTATCTAGCCGATGCTCAGATCGTGTCAACAAAGTTCTGCATAAGTGACAAGGAACACAGTAATTCCCAAGGCAGTTTGTTCCCAAGATTCTTATAAGATAGAGAATGCGAGCTAAAACATATGTATCAGAGACTTCACAGACAGAGGAAGAAATAATATAGGAGATATAGCTCTGTGTTCCCCAAGATTGCAAAGGGGTTAAGATTTGAAACAATCTGGGGCCAGCCCCATGGCCCAGCGGTTAAGTTCGCGCGCTCCACTTCGGTGGCCCAGGGTTTCGCTGGTTCGGATCCTGGGTGCGGACTCGGCACCGCTCGTCAGGCCATGCTGTGGCGGTGTCCCAAATGCCACAACTGGAAGGACCCACAGCTAAAAATACGCAACTGTGTACTCGGGGGCTTTGGGGAAGAGAAGGAAAAACAAAAATAAAATCTTAAAAAAATAATAAAATAAAATCTTAAGATTTGAAACAATTGTCAGAGAGACTTGTAACCAAATGAGAAGGGACAGACGTGGGAAGGAAGAGGCCTGTTAGGGGGGCCTTGGCTAGAGCTCATAAAAAGGGTCAGGACTTCTCCAGTCTGGGCCCAGCAGCTGCCTAGACTAACCCTCAGCTAACCTGATCTGGAGAGGGCCTGGGGTCATCAGAGCTCTTTGGAATGGGAGACCATCCATACACATTCTCTTTTTTGTTTTGTTTCGTTTTGTTTTTTGAGGAAGATTAGTCCTGAACTAACATCTGCCATCAATCCTCCTCTTTTTGCTGAGGAAGCCTGGCCCTGAGCTAACATCCGTGCCCATCTTCCTCCACTTTATATGTGGGACGCACAGCATGGCTTGCCAAGCAGTGCTGTGTCCGCACCTGGGATCTGAACCGCCGAACCCTGGGCCACTGAAGGGGCACGTGTGAACTTAACCGCTGCCCCACCGGGCCGGCCCCTGCGCCTTCTCTTTTGATCTCTCTTTGCCTCTCTCTGCCAGTCCCATAAAATCTACTCATTTTACTGTCATTGTCGGGGGTCAGGTGAAAGATCAGTAGGCCTAGAGGACCCCTACAGTTACATCTTTTCAGTTGCTTCCCAATGCCCAGAACACGCTGAGACAGGAGGAAGAGCCTTTCATGTCACGTGAAGAGGTAGGAAGCTTACAATGCAAATACCTGACTGTGTAACTAATGCTCATACCTCTTGGCCAGAGCCATCAGCTCCTGATTACTAAGAGGGAGAGCAAGATGGGGAAAGGGCAAGTTGAGACGGCAGAATACAAATCTCCCTTTTCACGAGTGCACCATGGGAGGGGCAATGCAAGTTGTGTAGACACCATAGACACCGTCTGCCTTATCTCTGAAAACACAGGCAGCTCTGCGTCCTGTAACTGAAGAAGCTGTTATCTAATGTGGCTAATTTCACAGAAAGGAGTTTGTCCCGGGGCAGAACAGGGGTGTGGGGGGGTTGTTAGTGGCTTGTCTCTTGGAACTGTGAATCTGAGCTGCCTCTCACATTAACTGCTGTGTGCGGTCCTAGCTGGTTCATCGTAGTAGCGCTTAGGTCATGGAGGGATGGCCTTATGATTATTTGATTTGAGTAGAGAGTCCGCAGTTCTAGGCAAGTCACTTCACTTCTCTGTGGAATAAAGAGGTTGAATTAGAAGGGTGCTTCCCAACTTTAAATTCTGTGGTTCTCTATTAAACCACCTCTGTTCATGTCAAATGTGGCTCACTTTACAAACAGGTAGACAAGCCCAGAAACAGTAATGAATAATCTGTTTAATGCACATTGAAATTAGGTCAAGGTAGCAGCCCGTTAAGAACTTTCCAATGTTATATCAAAACTGAGCGCTGAATGCCTTGATCAGGAAAGAGAAAGGTTTTTCTTCTTTCATTTGTTGAGTTTTCTTGTTCTTGAAAGTCGCTTTGGGAGGAAGGAATGTTTATCCTTGCCATCCTTTATGTGACCTCCTACCAAGGATGATCAGCTCTCTCTGCAGATTTTTAATGCAGATAGAATGCATACTTCAAATCGTCTGTGATGATTTACATGGCAGTCCATAAGAAGCAGTGTGGAAAAAGCACCAGGGACTTCTGCGTGGAATGCATTTGAAGAATTTTCTAATTACTTCTTATTTTTACAACTTACCATGTCAGCTCTTCACTTCGTGAGTTTTTTTCCTTCCCTTTGTGATTTTTTAAAAATTTATTCTTAGTTTTTTGGTGAGGAAGATTGGCTCTCAAGTCAAGAAATAACTTATATTGAAGACCTTCTACATGCTCAGTAGGCACCCAGTTTGTGTACATTGTAAGCACACAATAGATTGGAAAGGATGACAAAGTATGAAGCCTAGTTTCTATTCTCAAGGAATTTAAAATTTAGTCGAGGAGATGATTAGCATACATGAAAAATGGTGAACAACAAAAGATAATCTATAAATAAGGGTTAAATTGTGATGTATAGGCAAGTACCAGAATCTGCAGAAAGGGAGGGAGGCTCAGTGAGTCCTCTGGTAGTTGGAGAAGGCAATGTTGAATATAATAAGTTCCAGGACACAGGGAGAGCTTCGATGCTCCCTTGAGATCCACTGTAATTGGATTTGACCTGTACTTCTCTAGCGTCATTTAAGTCACTGGTGTCTTTAGCCTAGTGCTTAGGGAACACCTCAATGATTAGAAATATTTCTGAGTAACTTTAGCTGACTGATTTTCCTGGGATTTGGGATTCCTTCAATTTCCCTAAACTAAAGAGAATTTAATCTAGTCATAGTGGTGTAATGCCTTTCTTAGGGGGGACAATATAGCGTAATGATTAAGAGCATGAGCTTTGGAGGCAGAGACCTGGGTGTAAGTCTTGGCCCCATCTCCCCAGCTGTGCAGCCTTTGGCGATTCTGTAAAGCTCTCCATCTATGAAATAAGGGCAATAATAATGCCGACCTCTTAAGATTGTTGTGAGAACTAAATAATATAATGCACGTGAAGTGCTTAGAACGGAAAGTGCCTGGAACAAAGATAGGATTCTATGAATGTTTACTCATTGACCATTGCTCTTGATAACAGCGAGATTTATATCCTGGACAAGAGAGTCACATTTACTTCCAAAACAAAAATTAGTACTTTATCATTTATAAAGGCACTTTGTATACAATAAAAAATATACTGATGCAAGTACAGAATTACTGCTCCCCATGTTTTAGTTTACTAACGGTTGTGATTCTTAATTTCTCACATTATCGCCATTGCTAGGCCCCTGATTTATTTCTGTGATGTCCTTGGGAATCTTGGGACAGGGAGCATGATGCAACAAACACAAATACAAATCTACGCTCTCATGTGCTGCAGGAGCCCCGGGTGTCCTCAGGGTCTGTTTTGACTGCCCTTGCAGGTGAGGCAGGCTGGCCGTGGGACTAGCCTTCACATTGCGGGGCAGCATCCTTAGGTTTTCATCCATTTCTGGATTGCGATTATAGAAGAAATCATGTAGAAACCAGAGCAGTTTTCCTTATCTATAATAAGGGGATAATAACATTTACTTTTGTGACTGCTGTGAGTATTGCTGAAAGAGCTCTTTGAAATACTTAAGTGTTTTGATGTAATCATAAAATATGAGGACTTGAAATCAGGGTCTCAGTGTCCGAAGAAGGCTCTGCTTCCGATGTGGATACAGCCTGCTGACAGCGTTGCATTCTGTTTTCCTTGAGGTAATTTGAAGATTAAAGGGCACGGTGTTTCCTCCATTTCCTGTCGGTGATGGCAGCCGTCTCCAGAGCTTCGCCCTGCACTGCTGTCCGGATTCTCCCAGGAGCAGCGGTCTCCCGTGGACGCAGGGCTGCTGCTCAGAAGGCCTTTAGTGTTAATACGTTTTTGAAGAACCCCAAACACTGAAGCCGTTGTTTGGTTTTGTTCACTCTTATTAAGAATTATATGGGCTTTATAAGAAAACAAGAAACTGTCAGGAAAGCAAACATCTTTATTTAACCCAAATAAGTCATGATTAGTCTAAGCTGGCAGAGCTCTGATGACAAGTAGAGCAGCTCCTGTCTCACCACTTCGCCGTGAAGTAGGCAGCAAGTATTGCGTGTGTTTGTCAGATAACCCTTACGTTTAATCATTGGTTTACTCAATGAATATTTATTAAGCTCTTGTAATGGGACAGGCCCTGGGCCAGGAGCTGAGAACGCTGCAGTGAACAAGACAGGCATGCCATGCCCTCCTGGAGTTTAGAGTCTAACTGGGGAACCAGACACGTGAACGGGGAAATAGAATGAAGCGGGGGCGGTGCTGTGTGAAAAGTCAGGGATGCTGTGGGAGCACATGGCAGAGGCCCAGGAGAGGCTTCTGCTTCTTTAGATGAATTGCCAAGTATAACAAAATGAAGGCATTGTACATCTTTGTGCCCAGACAGGGTGGAATGGCCCTAAGAGTTAGAGGCTGGGCCCTGGTCATTCTTAGGCCATAAGACTTTTCTTGGGTAGTTTGAACTTTTGGCCTTAGAGAGGAGCTAGAGACTTGTCTGAATAGTGCCATAGGCATTATCCTAAAACCACCGTGATCCTCTCTGGCCTCGGGGCACAGCAGACTAAGTAAGACCCTCCCAAGGGCAGTCCCTTCCTCCTTGGAGGCCACCAGGTCTTGGCCCAGGTATTCACCTATGTGAATAGTGCGTACTTGAACTACCAGTCATCACCTGCTCAGCCCGCTGTTGTCCCCTCCTTGGGGTTTCCCTTTCAAGGAGGGCAGCCTGGATTCTCTGCGTCTCCCCACTTGTCAGCTCTGAGGCAGAGACCGTGTCGGTCTATGAAAGGGCTAGTTCACCAGTCAGTGGACATTCCTGTACTCTCTGTCCCTTCCCCCGGTGCGGCGAGATCATCCTCAAGTAGGCTAACAAGGTGGACTGAGGGGCTGTGTTTCTTCCTTCTTATTCTTCCCAGAGAGCTATACAGCTTTTATTTCCTTCACTGCATCTCACAAAGTAAGTTATTGTGTTAACTTATCACAGCCAAAATTTCTCTTTAGTGGGGGCTGAAAAATCAAAGAGAATGCCAGAGTCCACATATGGAGATTCCAGGAGACCCCTCTTTGACTAGGTCTGAGGTTAGGGGTGGATGAGGGGCAGGGATAATTCCTAGGCATTAAAGCTCGAATTATCGCCGAGGTAGGTGGTTTCAGCTCCTCTTTGTGTAGAAAAAACCGAAGATAAAGGAGTCCTTTTGTGAGGCCACATCAGCTTAGGGTAGAGAGAGCCTAGAGCAGAAGTTCTGAACCCTGGCTACACATTAGAATTGTTGGAAGGCATTGAAAAAGAAGTACCAATGACCAGGGCTCCCCCAGACTGGTTAATCAAACTCTGAGATTGGGCCCTAGTAAATCTCCTCAGAGTGATTCTAAGCACAGCCAGGACGGAGAACCACGGGACAGCCTGGTTGGCAGCCTCTGTACGAAGGCTGAGCTTCCTGGATTTGAATCTGGCTCAGCTAGTGTGGGAACTTGGGCACCTTACTTATCCTATATAATCCTCACTTTCCTTCTCTATGAAATGGGGTTACTAATGATACCTACTTTGTAGGATTGTTGTTGAGGATTAAACAAGAAAATATGAGTAAAGCACCTGAAACATATCAAACACTTAATAAGAGCACTTAACAAATTACTGACGTCATCGTTTGATAATGGCAGAACAGGACTAGACCTGGGATCTCCAGATTTCCAGGCAATGCTCTCTCTACCATGATCATTTATCAAGGCCTACAGTGATCAATTCAGTGGAAATTGGGGTGCTCTATCCTTTAAAATGATCCCCTTTATTAAAAAAAAAGACATGTATGGTCTTGTTTCTTAAATAAGGAAGAGTATTTCTTATTTTTCTGGTGAGGAAGATTGGCCCTGAGCTAACATCTGTTGCCAATCTTCCTCATTTTTTCCCCCCAGAGCCCCAGTACATAGTTGTATATCCTAGTTGTAGGTCATTCTAGTTTTTCTATGTGGGATGCTGCCACAGCATGATTTGATGAGCAGTGTGTAGGTCTGTGCCCAGGATCTGAACTGGTGAACCCTGGGTCGCCAAAGCGGAGTGCACGAAATTAAACACTTGGCCATGAGGCCGGCCCCAGATATTTCTTATTTTTAAATCCTCTTAATCTTCACTCTGGTTTAGGCTTCTGCTTGACATACTTCATTTATTTATTTGTTTATTCATTTGTTCTTTGAATTGACAAACATATGTTGGGTGTCTATTAGGCTCCAAGTACTATCTAGACATCAATATAACAAAAAAATTAAATGCAGATCCTGCCTTCCAGGAGCCTAAAGTTTAATGGAGGATATGTACTGAAGTGAATTATTGTACAATGGATTTATTATGAAAGTATGTTTGTAAACAAAAAAGTTCTCAGAACAGTTTTTAGTCCCCTTAGGCAATCTGGGTAGCCAAAATATGACTATAGTTTTGGTATTATCTAAGGTGCCAGATGCTGGCTTCACCCCGAGGCATTCTGATTTAACTGATATGGGATGTGACCTGGGCATCAGGATTTTTAAAAGCTCCCACATGATTTTAATGTATGTCAAAGCGTGGGAACCGCTGAAGCTTCCTGCTCATTAAGGATGTAACTCTGGAAAGATAAACTGGAGCTGGATGCTTGGGAGGCTTCCGGACCTGGCTTAGACTTTGGGATTTGGAGCTTATTCTCTAGGCAATGGGTACAATTGAAGATTTTCAAAGAGAGAAGAGACATCTGAGTTTCAGAAAGACAGTTCTGGCTGCAATGTAGAAAATGGGTAGGGCTAGAGACGGGCAATCCGTGAGGGGGAGGAGATGATGCCGCCAGCTTCGATTAGACTGAGATGGTGGGTGTCTGATGCCAGGTATCAGCCTGGGCACAAAGGGACAAGGACAGGAGTCAGCGCAACTACAATGTTTTGCTTCTGCTGGTTTTCAGCTTTGAAACCTAATGGCTGCCTTCTTGGTAAACATCTGAAGAATTCGGTTGATGCTTACTAGGTTGGTCTTTAAATGAGGGCAGCTCCTTCAAGAACTCTCAAGCCTTTATGGATTTCCAAATGATACAGAGATGAGTTATCACCCTTAAAAAATAAAAGAACACAGTTAGATTTTGTAATTACCCAGTTAATTTTGGCAAAGTAGACCATTAATCTTCCAAATAGACTTTTCAGAGGGAGTGCAGAGAAGGGATGGTCTGGCTACTTACATGGATCCAATTACCTGGATAATGGCCAAATATCCACTTAGCATTGTGATGTAGGTTTGGGTTTTTTTCTCTTATCTAATGCTTCTAGTAATCAAAACATATTTTAATTGTTGTTGGGTCTGTGGAGCTAATATGACTCTGGTGGTGAGATGATTGGATTCATTTGCCTGTGCTCCATCAAATTCAGTTGTCAGCTGAGTCCTAAGGGCAGACTCATCATTCTTGGTAAGGAGGTAGAAGGCAGCAAGAAGAGCCTGGCTGGAGGCGCACGTCTTAGTGGGAAGGCAGAGCACAACAAATTAGAAAACCATTGGTTGCTTCTAAACTGACACAATGCAGTATTAATGTCTCTACCAACGTGACGTTCTGAATGCTTTTCACAACACTCCAAATATAAAACCCATTCTTAGCTCAAGGCTCATGCTAAAACAAGCCACTGGCCAGAGTTTGCAGACCCCTGGTCTGAACAAGTAACAGGACCTATCACTGGCCGATGGGTAGCACTTGCTGATTTCCCTGCTGTAAATACTCTCGCTATGACTTGATTTCAAAGAGCAACATGAACATCGTGGAATGTGGAGCAGGGAAGAGATGTGCAGTGGCGCATCACTGTATGGCATTTCCAGCGCACAGATACAGGAGACATAAATGACTCTGAGAACAAAGATAATGGTAAAATAGTTAGGAAGCGATGGGTTCTTGAGTGTTTCTTCCCTTTGTTTTTAATGTAATTTATTTAATTGTAAGTTTACATAATTTAATTTTAATACTGGCTATGTTTAATGAGCAGCTCACAAAGTTTCGGAAAATTTTACAGTCTTCTCTCATAAGCTGGTACAAGCTGGCCCTGCACCACTACTAGGAGAGGGGAATTAGAGTGTTGAGAGGCAGTGGGGTAAAAGCAAAGGAGTGAGGAAGAGCCAAGTTCACAGCTGTGGACACACCCGTTCCGTCAGCTGAGATGGAGCCGAGCATCTGCTGCACAAGATGACAGCTGACGTGGCAGAGCTGATTCAGCCCCTCTGTCTTAACAAGCACGACTCAACTAACCTAGCGGGAAACTCGGTTCAGTTTCACCAATACCTGGGAGGGACAGAGAACTGGCCTTAATATCCGCAAATCTGATTTTAAAACACTATACTCAAATTTAAATGTGAGTAAAACTCTCATGGTAAGCAAAAGATAGAGCTTTTTCCTTACAATGATGTTGGGTTTTCTTTCCTAACCTAGCTCTCTTAGAAACACGGAAATAAACCAAAACCAGCTAAAGCAGTGGTCCCAAGTCCCTAATTTAAAGAAATATGTAACCCTCCCTCCCTTAAACATTGCTAAATTTATCAATCTCCACTGAGATACGAGATTCCAGATTTCTGTGGATGCTATTGAAGGGAAAAAGTAGAAGCCAAACTGAGGTGAACCCTGAGTCATTGCTTTGATTCTAAATTGTGAGTCTCTTTTTTTTTTTTCTGCTGAGGAAGATTCACCTTGAGCTAGCATCCACTGTCAATCTTCCTCTTTTTGGATGTGAGCTGCTGCTACAGCCTGGCCACTGACAGATGAGTGGTATAGGTCTGCACCTTGGAACTGAATCTGGACCACTGAAGAGAAGCATGCCAAACTTAACCACCAGGCCACCAGGGCTGAGCATAAGCTGTGTGAGTCTTTAAGTGCCTGGAATGATGCAGAATGGAAGGTTTTGTAGGAAGGAAGGAGGAAGGGAAAAAGCAGAGGTTGAGATGCTTAAGGATGGAAAACAGAGTTCGGATGCCTCTAATGTAACAAGTTACTTTTGTGAGAGGATACTGTCAACTACAGTACTATTGGATTTTCTCACAGATTGACTAAGCTTTTAGTGCCCATTATATGTTAAATATTATTTAATATGAAATATGTACCTATATGTATTTAATATTTACTACTTACTAGTATCCTTAGGATATCAATGGTAGGTGGTTTTATGTTTCTATTTGTTTCTCATATGTTTCTGACTTTCTGTAGGGGGGGATCATTTGTTAAATTTCTTTTTGTATTTCTTTTTATTTTTTGAGGAAGATTAGCCCTGAGCTAACATCTGCTGCCAATCATCCTCTTTTTGCTGAGGAAGATTGGCCCTGAGCTAACATCCATGCCCATCCTCCTCCACCTTATACGTGGGACGCCTACCACAGCATGGCATGCCAAGCGAGCCATGTCTGCACCCAGGATCTGAACAGGCGAAACCCGCGCCGCCAAAGTGGAACGTGCGAACTTAACCGCTGCGCCACTGGGCTGGCCCCTCTTTTTGTGTTTCTTGCTATACAGCATTGTGCCATGAACATGGTGGGAAATCTTTAAAATAGCGTTAAAGGTATACAATTCTTTCAGAGAGCTTCTCTCTCCCTGTCTCCTTTTCTCTCTCTCCCTGTCTCTGTTTCTCTCTCTCTCTCTCTCTTTCTCTCTCTCACACACACACACACAAACACACACACACAAACACACACACACTTCTCTTGGAAGCTGAAGGAAAAGCAGGAACAGGCTCCCATCAGCAAACACCCTTTCATGGACGTCAATAAAAATAATTGCTAACTTTCATTGAGATAACATGCTAAGCAATTTGCATGTATTATGTCATTTAAATCTCGGAATAACTCTATGAAGCGGGTACTAATACTCTCCAGATTTTTCAGGTAAAATAATGAGGGTCAGGAAGATTAAATAAGTTGCCAGGGTTACTCATAGTAGGTGGGAGAGCGGTATCGGTGCCTAGGGCTGTCTGTCTCCAAACCTGAGCTCTGCGCTGTTACGTTCTGGCACCTCCCTTCCCGAGTCCTTTAATCTGGATACATCTCCTGAAGTAGTCTACATGAAGTCAACTTCAGAATGAAGGACTAAAAATAGCGGGTGCTGGGGAATGGGAGAAGGTAGACTACTTAAGGCAATAGCGGACGCAGTAGAAAAGGAGAAGAAAAACTCTAGGTGCTTTAAAGCTTCTCAAGTCTCTAAGTACGCTTGGCTAGAATGAAATGGTTGAACAGGAAAGAAGGGAAGACAGAAGGGCTGATTTGGTGGAAGTCCATGCAGGGAGTAAAATTAGATGTTGTAGTTACAGAATAGAAACACTGAATCTACAGCATCTCAGTAATGGTAGAGAACTTGAATGCCATCTGCCTAATACCTAAATTTGCTCTGCATCTTGACAAGATGGTTGTTCAGCCTCCTTGAATGCCCTTGAAGATGGAGAACTCATTAGACTGTCTCAACAGATGGTGTATTAGAAATTTTTTCCTTGTGTGAAACCCATCTTTGCCTACCAGTAACTTCTACTCAGTGGCCAGGAACTGACTTCTTGGGGCTGTACACAAGTCTTTCAGAGAATAGTTCCCAGGGTAAATATAGAAATATCCACACACTGACCGTTCTTCCCCAGTAGTAAAATTATCCGTAGATACTGAGTCCACAAATCCTCCCTAACCATTGATTATCATTCGGTACATTTCTTAATCAACTGGCATCCTACTAAGGAATAGGAATAATAATACTAGTTGATAATAGCTGATTGGGCATTTATTCTATGCCAGGAGCTTTGCATCTCCCATCACCTATCTTGTCAGGTCTATCTTCCAGCTGAGGAAGCTGAGGCTCAGAGAGCTTAAATAGTGTGCTCAGGGCCACCCAGGTTGTAGGCAGAGGAGTTGGGATTTGTGTGCAGGCAGCTTGGATCCAGAGCTAGAGTACCTAACAAATACACCATTCTACTTGGTATAAAAAGAGAATGGTATGGAAGGTAGAGTCACCCAGGGCTGGTGTCGTGGACATGCAACTCGACAGTCCCCCACTTAGAAGGGTTCCAGCTTGATTTAATACTACGCTGTGCCTGTCTTGAAATTCTTGATAAGTTTTGAACAGCAAGCCCTGCATTTTCATTTTGTGCTGAGCCCCCAAAATTATTCACTTGGTCCATTTATTCTTGGTCTACCACTGAAAGCAATCAAGCTGACAAATAAACCTCCCTCTTTTGGTGGTGTGGCGCATCTCATGTTCTGTAGTTCTGGAGGTTAATATGTTTTGGAGTAACCATAGAACTCACTCCCCATTCTGTGCTCCTCATCTCCCCACCCAGGAAAGCCCCCGAGGCCGGTGCAGTGGTCAGGGTGCCAGGGGTGGGGGTGGTTTCCTTCCTGGTGTCTTCAATGCCGTGCACAGTGGACAGGCTGAGTTCTGGCAGGGATGTTTTCACATCTTTGGTTTTTGTTACTTTCTACTCCTTTGACACCATGTTTTCTGTCAAATGAAATTTATGGGCACATTATGGTAGTTGACAGGAACAATGCGCCTCCAGGATTTCCCCTGGAGAAACTTCCACCTGCTTGGTGGGAGCTTCCTCCTTTTGGCTAACACAGGCACTCTTGGCTCTCCTTCTTACTTCCTCAGCCTGTTGTAAAGGCCAGGAATGCAGACTTCACAAGAGCAGGCAGAGGTGCAATGTGGAATGCCGCTGGATCTTTTAGTATCTGTTCCAGGAATAGTCAGCTGGTAGAGGCCATGGCGGCGCTTTGCCGATGTCTGCTTTCTGTTGTCTAAGTAAATCCAGCTTAACAAAAATGTGCCTTTCTAATTAAATGTGGCTCAGTCCATAACTGCCAATTAAGAGAAAGGACAGATTACATATAATAACACACATCCACCCAACACTTTCTTTATAACAGCATTGCACTTTTTTTTTTTTTTTTGAGGAAGATTAGCCCTGAGCTAACTACTGCCAATCCTCCTCTTTTTGCTGAGGAAGACTGGCCCTGAGCTAACATCCATGCCCATCTTCCTCTACTTTATGCGTGGGATGCCTACCACAGCATGGCTTGACAAGCGGTGCCATGTCTGCACTGGGGATCCAAACTGACAACCCCAGGCCGCTGAGAAGCAGAACGTGCAAACTTAACCGCAGCGCCACCGGGCCGGGCCCCGCACTGCTTATTAATCTTCATTTAGACGGTGAATTCCTTCAAAGTGGCGGTAAGGTATCTTGGAAAGAGCATTGCACTGAGAGTTAGGAAAGCTGGGTTTCCAACTAGCTTTATCTTTCCTGAGAAGGTTGAAGTAAGCAGTTGCCAAGTCTTGCTTCGAATCTAGACCAGGAGTTTTACAAGGCTTCATATTTTGAGAAAGGACAGATTTTGAGCTTGAGTTTCCTTCTCTTGGCTCAAAGTACATAAGCTTTCAATCAATGAAGAGATCTTTTCTGAGGTCTTGTATTTACTGCACTGTGAGCACCGCGTCAGAGTGATATGTGGCCTGCCCAGGCAAACAGGAGACTCCTTATGAGAAAATTCCATAAGGGGTTGCTTTCCCAACTTTCCGCTTCGGGCCATGGAATCTTGGCTCTGACATCAGGCAGGATCCACCTGGGCCATGTGTTTGCATATGACATCCTTAGACAGGGATACAGATTCAGCTGCTACGAAGGAAACCCCAAATAACAGTGAATCCAATGGAAGCAGACATTTAATTCTCTTTCAAGCAACTGGGATCTCCCAGTGTCAGACACACAGGTCCCTTCTAGCTTGTTGCTCCTCCACCCCTAGACTGTTGCCTTCACCTGCAAGGCCCCAGATGGCTCCCTACCATGTTCACAGTCCAGGCAACAGGATGAAGGAAGGAGGGCTGAAGGTAAGCTGCACCCATCACTTTCCCTCCCAGCCCAACAAACAGACATTAGTCTATTGGAAGAGAGGAAATGTAAGCTTTATTTGGGCAGCCACGTGGGATGGGTGCCAATGGATATTGGCAGAGAACCAGCAGTCTCTGACACGTGGTTTTTATCTTGGGATTTGACTAAGATGAACAAAAGGTCTCTTGGGAGCATCTACACTCCTGACCTGTCAGGAGATCTCTGTGTACTTTAGGATATGAATTTACAAGCAGTGAATTGTGAGGACTAAAGCAGGTCATGGCACCAACCATCCATTCCTCCTCTGCGGAGTTGGTGCAAACCCTTAGCCAAGGTGGCCATGGATGTGGTCTCTGTGCTGGCCCAGGCTGGGTCTACCCTGAACATCCAGCAGGGTTCTCGTTCGGACTGCTCTGGAATGCCAACGTCTTTCTTTACAGTGCATCTTACTAGGTCGTAGACTTCATTTGTGTCCTTGCCAAAGTGTAGTCTGTAAGCACTGATTTCTATGGAAGGCAGGCTTAGCTTCCTTCTAATATCCTCTACAAAATGCTGCAGCTTCCACTTTCTCTGACCGGATTCTCTTCATCACTTTGTGAGATTCATGTTTCAGTGACTATAGTGAAGGAAAGGGGGCCCTCTTGGTGGGAAGAGTTACTTCCTACTTAGAGTCAGAGCAGAAAAATGATCTCCAGCTGTACGGAAACATGTTGTGTGGTTCCATGTCCCATGTAACATTTGTAAGAGCTGATTCCAGGCAGTGATGTCTTAGCGGAGCTGGGGCAGGTCTGTGTGATCACCCCCAAGGCCAACATATGGTAGGCAAGTGACAGGGGGCCTTGTGGGGTACATTAGGTACTCTATAAGTGAATATGGCGGTACGCTTTTCCCATCCTAGCTCTGCACTTTCTGCCGAAGGGAGGGGCAGGCATTTTCTTGTCGAGGACTAGTTTATTCCAAGCCTCCAGAAATGGTTCTAGGGCTGTTTTATTTTTAGCCGCCAAACACAGCTCGAACCTTTCTGTTTTCCTTGTTTCTCTCCCATTCTGGCCTCCTGGAACACAGTTTTGTCTTCTGTGTTCTGATTCAAATCCTCTTAGCCACTGAAGACTCAAACACCTCCTCGTGGAGAAGCCCTCCCCCAAAATACCAGCCTCTGAATTTTTGTGACACTTGTTGATTCTCCCTCGTATTTTCCTTACTGGTTGAGATGAACTATTATTGATCTCTATTGTTAAGTATTTACTTCACATAGTTTTGTCTTATTTTCTCAGTTAGGTTGTAAACACCTGAATTCTTTTATTCATGCATTTCTCAGTCATTTACCAGTCCTTTACCTAGTCATTCACTAGGGCCTGCTCTGTGCTGGGACTGGGCGAGGCACAGGGCATAGAAAGATGATGATTCCCTCCCGACCACCTCCCTAAGACGGCAGAGGAGGAAAGGCAGTTAGTGGAAACAATAGAACAATGATTGCTCTGCTAGCCGAGGGATGTGCAAATGCTTTGAAAGACCAGAAGAAAACTGACTGCCTGGCACTGTTGGAAAGTTCCCTGAAGGAGCTGTCCTTTTTAATGGCCTGGAAGATGGAAGAGAAGGGTGGAAACAGGTGCTGGCTGAGGGAAACAAAGGTGTGAATGTCTGTGTTCAGTGGTTGGGGGAGGTGAGAGCTGGAGGCCTAAGCATGTTCAGGCGGGAGGAAAAGAGGAAGATGAGCAAGAGATGAGGCTAAAAAGGTGAGGTGGGCAAGACGGCGAAGCACTGACAGGCTCTGCTAAAGCTCTTGGATTCTCCTGCAGGTAAGGGGAACCTGGAAAGTTCTTAAGGAGGGAGGTACATGATCACATCTGTGTTTTAGAGTGATGATGTTGCATTCAGCATGAAAACTAGATTGATTCGGGTTGGGGAGTGAGACTGGAGACAGACAGACCAGTTAGACATAAACTCCTGTAAGATGATGACACCAGCAAGATGAGGTGAGGAGAGGGCCTGAACTCTGGCAGGAGCAGTGGTTACAAGCAAATGACGGGAGCACATCTGAGAGATGCTGAGGATGACCGACTACAGGTGGAAGGAGCCGCAGATGCCGGAAGCCTGCACTGCTCTACACAAGGCCGTGTCCTGCCTCGTGTCTGACAAATGTCAGCTAATTTTTGAACACTGTGTACAAATGATGTATACTTTTGTGAACACAATTTTCTTTTTTAAAGATTTTATTTTTTTCCTTTTTCTCCCCAAAGCCCCCCGGTACATAGTTGTATATTCTTCGTTGTGGGTCCTTCTAGTTGTGGCATGTGGGACGCTGCCTCAGCGTGGTTTGATGAGCAGTGCCATGTCTGCGCCCAGGATTCGAACCAACAAAACACTGGGCCGCCTGCAGCGGAGCGTGCGAACTTAACCACTCGGCCACGGGGCCAGCCCCGCGAACATTTAATTTTTGACGTGAAGTCCTAGGAGTTAAACAATGTTGATATTATTATTTTTTAAAGTTGATTATAAACAATTTCATGTGAGAATTTACTGTGTGAGTACAAGATTTTGCCATGTTGATGATCAGCCTATTCGGTGGCCAGACCATTTTCTTAAGTTCTATTTGTGACATTTTGGGGAGTGCACGGGATACACTCTGGGAGCACACAATCAAAACGTGTTCCCTGCTATGTTTTAGAAAAACGAAAGTGCAACGTGACTCATTCACTTCAGGTTTTATGGGTTTAAAAAGAGGTGGAGAAAAGCTTTCTCATTCTTTCTTGCCGTTCCACTAAGAAAGGTGCTGTGATGTTATACTAAATTCAAACTATGGGTTTCTTCGTTTGTTTACTGCCGTCAGGCCAGCAAGCCGAACAATGATGTAGGGGCGAGAAGGGGTAAAGAAAAGCAAAGTGTTTCCTGGGTGATCTCTCTTCTAGTATGAAAAAGAGGGTGGCCCCTTGGGTGGTACCTGCACCCAAATGACAGAGCCAGGGGCTTTAGGAGAGTGTCTTTGCCTTTTCGTCTGGCGGGCCAGTCACCACATCGTTGTTTTTAAGTGAATTGGTGCAGGTGCTACATTGTTTCCAAAGGAGATCCATCTTTCTTCTCTCCGTCTCTCTCCTGCCTTTTTTCCTATTTGTTAAGCTCCTTCGCTTTAATGCCTACATGCTTAACAGTCAATCTGCTGATCCCCTCAGCTCCCAGATACTGAAAATAAATTATCTTTATGTTATGGCTGCTATTAATATATTCCTGTTTGTCTTGGCCTCTGAGTTATGGGAGGCCGTCTGCCTTGAACATTGCATCATGACAGCTGCATAACCTCTTCCAAGCGCTGCAGCAAACTGGAATTTATAAGTGCCTGTGGAGGGAGAGGAGAAGAGGGGGTTGACTTGAGCTTGGACATATAAGACAGAAGTTCCCTGCCCTGGAGACCGCTGTCAGTTGATCTTTCCAGGATGGGTATGAGAGACTCATACTTTCCCTGACATTTCTTGTCCAATTATCCATTGACCAAGCTTAATTACAGGGATCCAGTAAGATGGCAGTATCAAGTTTTATGATGAAAGAAGTGGTGCTACCTTGATTGATGTAAAACTCTAATAAATGATCCAGCTTAATAATTTTAGAACTGTTTAGAAAAAACACACAGACTCAGAATTGAACAGCTTGTCTCACAGGAGGTGTTCGTTGGGCTGGTAACACGCAGCAGTCAGTGAAGAGGGTGCTGAGTGTCTTGCCGGGCTTAGGTTTTGAACATCCTCATGTCGATTCTTGTCGTGTTGGAGGGATCACACTTGCACGTCTTACGTGAGACCCTCACCAGCTCTGCACAAAGCCATGGATCCAAACAAATACCTTCGAGCAAAATGATTGGAAGGTTCTAAGTCATCCCACAGTGTTAAAGAATGCCTAAGGATGCAGTACTTGAAATTAGGTTTTTAGGTTCTATTTGCAAAAGAACTTTATGAATATCTATTCAAGTGGTTTTCAAACTGTGTTTCACAGAGGCACAGGGTTCTAAGAAAGCGTCTCAGGAACTGCTCGGGGTATGGAGAGAGGTTCTGCACCCTCCCTCCTCCACCGTATGCCGGAACAGCTCCACACATCTATCTGTTTTATATATTGGGCTTCTAAAGTTTAATTTTGAGACTGAGTTCCACAGCTTAAATAATTGAAAAACTGTTGATGTAGTCCAACCCCTCATTTTCACAGAAGAGGATACTGAGGACCAGAGAAGTTTTATACTCTGTCCAGAGTCACAATACCAATGACCAAGATGGATCCAGAACAACAATCTCTTGTCCACCAGTCCATTGCTCCTTACTTTTCCTGGTGACTGTTGGATTCCCAGTGTAGCCAGGACCAGCCTGGGCCTATTAGCACCAACCTTAGAACTAAAACAGAACCTAAAAGAAAATGAACCCATTCTATGGAGAGGTGTAGAGTACAGAGGTTAAATATGCTGGCTCTGGACTTGACTGCCCAGACTTAGATCTCTTCTCCACCCTTACCAGCGGTATGACCTTGTGTGAGCTGCGTCACCCTCCCAGTGCTCTGCTCCCTCACCTGTAAAGTGGCTGTTATGATGAAATAGTGCATACATAAGCACTGCCAACACTGTTTGGCAAGTAGTAAATACTCAATAAACACTAGATTTTATTTAAAAGTTTGCATCGTCAGGCTTTCTGGATCCTGGCTTTCTCTGACTTTCCCTTGGATGCATCGCAGCCTGTCAATCCTACTAGATTTGGTGCCGAGCATGATCTCGTCTGTGGGTGTGTGTCCCCTCATGTCTGTTGAAGCCATTAGCATGTGGTAGGAGGAGTGATGGGGTCACAGGCTGTTTGAACTGGAAGCTTGTCTTATCTACAGTTGACTGAGTGAGGGCGGAGGCCCCATGCTTGGAAACGACTTGCTAGTCTTATGGATTTTGCAGCTGGAGGGCAGGGAAGAAGAAATACCTCACACAATCCTAGGGAGCCTGCCGTCTATGCTAAAACCACCTCTCATTCGTTGGACCAGCATGTTTACGTTGTGTTTTTAAAAATCCATTCTTTTAAAGTTGAGGCAAAATTCACTTAACATAAAATTAACCAGTTTAGAGTGCATAACTCAGTAACATCAAGTACATTCACAACATTGCGCAACCTTCACTTCTATCTTGATCCAACACGTTTTCACCACTCCCAAAGGACACCCTGTACCCACTAAGCAGTCACTCTCCGTTCCCCCCACCCCCAGCCCCTGCCAACCACTCACCTGTTTTCAGTCTTTATAGATTTACCTATTCGGGATTTTTCATACAAATGGAATCATACAATATGTGTGACTGTATCTGCCTTACTTCACTTAGCATGTGTTCAAGATTCACTCCATTTTTCCCCTTTGTCTCCCAGCACTCCCTGAAGTGAGGCTGACTGGCTGTACTACAGTTTCTGTTTTACTGTTTCTCTCTGCCGTTCTGTCCAACCCTCAGTCATTGATAAGGGGCTACACTATGGTTCCATTTCTTTTTTCTTTTTTTTTGAGGAAGATTAGCCCTGAGCTAACATCTGCACCAATCCTCCTGTTGTTGCTGAGGAGGACTGGCCCTGAGCTAACATCTGTGCCCATCTTCCTCTACTTTATATGTGGGACGCCTGCCACAGCGTGGCTTATCAAGCGGTGCCATGTCCGCACCTGGGATCCAAACCGGTGAACCCTGGGCTGCCGAGAAGCAGAATGTGTGAACTTAATCACTGCGCCATCAGGCTGGCCCCTGTTCCATTTCTTACTACAAACCTGTCCCTAGTTTCTCAGTACAGGAGACCAAGGGCAGAGAGGGCTCAGCTGCCGGCCATTCTCGTGGAGCCTGTCCCGTTAGGACGCTTGCTTGCCGCTTAGACGTGCTCGTGGCCCAGGTATTTGTGAACTTGGGGGCCTGGGCTGACACTGCAGCATGAAGAAGGAAGGGACTTCAAAGGCTGGACACTTTAGCCCCTGGATGGTACCCTGGTTTTGTACAGAACCCACCTGGTGGTGGAGAGGCTCTCTCTTTATCAGTGCCACCTCTGCCAGCTGGTTGTCACACACCCCCAGTCTGAACGGGCAGCTACGCTGACATGTGGGTCCACTGAGTCTTAATAACAGTATCATAACGCAGACTACTGGAGCATTGGCAGTGTCATTTCACGATGTTGAGATGTTCCATTTGTTAATGGGGTGAGTCTCTTGTCTGTAAGGATGAACATCTGAACTGTAGAGGAGCGACTGAAAAAATAACATCGCCATACTAATCAGTCCCAATAATTCCTATTTTAGGCTTGGATCTGATGCTGAGGAATCTCGGGCATCCTTCCTTGGAATCAATTACCGTCAACTTCTTCACATTTTGCATCAGTTAAAGGAAGATTGTCAACATAAAATCTTACCCAACATAGATTTTGTTTGTTTGTTTTAATTCCTTACTCTCATAAACCAAGAACTTCATAGATTATTTTGCCAAAACCGTATTTTTAGAGCCAGACTTTCCAGGCTCAGTCTCTCTGTGCACTGTGGTGGGGCAGCAGCCTCCTCCCCCTGAGCTGCCTGTGTCAGCAGCCCACTTTGGCCCTTCTCCACGAGCCTCAGGTGAGCCCTGAGGTCTGCCTTTTGTCCACACGCAGGGGCCTGTATCCGGGGTCCTGAGGGGCTTGGGAAGCTGTGTCTGTCTTGTTGATGGGGTTGTTCGTGCTCATCTTTCCAGAGCCCAGGCAGGGGCCACAGTGGGCAGAGCTGCCTGGAAGGGGTCAGGCAGGTAGCCAGCGGTCTGATGGGCAGCTGACCACAAGCTAGCAGGAGGCCGTGTTCCACTGGTCTGAAGATGTAGCTCCAGGCACCATGGGCTCGAACTCAGACAAGTTGAACTCAGAGTAGCTGAGGCAGAAAGGATCGAATGTGAACTTTTGTATCGGAGGTAAGGTAGGTAGCAGCTGGAGAGCCAGTAAGAGGACCACCAGTGGGTTAGGGACACCGCGCATGCGTTTAGGTCCTAAGGCAGAGGCAAGCTTTGTCCTGACCTCTTTGGCCTTCCCTTTTGTTTCCTATGTGGGGCAAGAACCGACAGGTGTGTGTTTGCAGCTGGGAGAGAGGGCAAGTCTCCACAGGTGCAACTTGCCCCTAATTAAAGATGGACAGAGGCCTAGAGGCCTAGACCTTTTCAGAGGTTAACTAACATGAGCTGCCAACAAGAGATTTTGTTCTTTTGTAACAAAGGCACCTAGAAATCTGCTGCTTAACTGCCGGTGGCTGTCCTTGGTCCTCCCCGACAGGTGGGCCCTCTCCTCATCATCGAAATTGGAATATCCAAAGGGTCAGACTCCTCTTCACTCCCCTATGGCTCCAACCTGGATTTTGTCTTTCTCATTATTACGGTCTTGCGGTGGGGAAACCCAAGAGCTTGTCCTTGCTTCCTCTTCCCTGAGCCCCCTGGTGTCCAGCTGTCTGAGCTGGCTAAATGGTGGGCCAGGCTCCTTGGTACACAGGAGGGCAACATGGTGAGTAGGGGGTTGAGCTGAGTTCTCCAGGCTAAACCACACAGAAGACAATGCTTTCCTGTCTCCTCTCCTTCCATGTCTCACGTCTTTTGTTTGGGCAGAAGATGATTTAAGAATAAGTTTCTTATTTTCCATCCTTAGTCTCTATGGAGGTCAAGTTTTCAAATCAGCTTACTAGAGCAAAGCTTCTGAATGCAGAATAGAATCATTGGGGAGACTTAAAATTCCTGATGCCCAGGCTGCACTCCTAACCCATTAAGTCAGCGTCTCTGGGCTGGTCCCAGGCAAACGTTGTTTGAGCTCCTCCAGCGTGCAGCCGCAGTTGGGAACCACTACCTAGTGAAACTTAACAGTAGACTAGCCAGGACGGTCTGGCAAATCCAGGGCATCGCTCTGCTTTTGCTTTCTGGAAGGAATCACCAGGAAGGCCAGCCTTCGCTCCAGGTTCAGTTCTGTATCTGAGACAGCGCAACAGGTAAGAGTCTGGCTTCTAGCCCCAGATTGACCCACTTGAAATCCTGACTCTGTCATTTCCTGCACTCAGTTTCCCCATCTACAACATGGGGCTAGTAGCCTTGTAGGGTGGTTATGAGGACCCTTTGAGTTATTGTACAAAGACGATTTCAAGGAGCAACCAGCCCTAACAGTATCAAATAAGTATTGTCATCTGTTACACAATGATTTGGTTTCATGAAACTTTTTTTTGGACATATACTTCAGCTCTTGGTGGTTTCTCTTTTGTCTTAGTGTCAATTTCCTCATCAAAGACAAAGAGCCCCCCTCACCCTTCTCCCTCTCCTACGTTCTGTTAGTTCCAGAGTATTTAGAAGTTCATTCCATCTCTGTGATAAGCACCAACTTTAATATCTCCTTGGATTTTCTTATACAGAAAGAAGAACTTTGGTACCATTTGGAATATAGATGGCCCAGTGGCTTTCCTTTGGTGCCTTTTTTTTAAGTTTCCGTGAAGAGTTCTCCAAGTCCTACCCAATCCTTCCTGAGATGCTCTGAGAATGTTGGCCCCCTAAACAATGGCAGGTCCAGGAGAAAGAAGGCACTTCAGTTTAATTTTACCATAAATATATAACAGTCGTGTTTGTTTGCTATTTCTCCACCCTGGAGACAAATGGTCGCTCTTTCTATGTGTGCATGTGTTTGGGGGGTAAGAAGGGTGTAACTGCAAGCTCCCATCTGGAACTCTCCATGCTGCAAGGTCTGTGCAGGTTTGACACAGACACAAGTGTGGGCCTGCTGGAGTCCTGGGAACCGGAGACAGAGAGCATGTTCTGGGCACAACTTGGGGAAATTCCTGTGGTCCTAAACACCCATCCATCTCTGCTTGAGTTCTTTCCCAGTTTTAGGTTTTAGCTGAGTGTTTATATCATGACTCTCATCATCCTCAGTGTCACATGAGCATCAACCTGTCACCTGCCATGTTTTGGGTATCCTCCAGCCAGGAGACTCAAATGCAGGCTTATGGATGGCACATATTGAGAATGGACTCTGTTGTTCTTGAAAAGGATTCTTTTTTTAAAAAGAAAATTGGAGTTAGCATCTTGGTTTTTCTTCTTTTACTTACTAAACCTACTAATGCATCTTTACCTGACGTCAAAGTTAGGATAGTTGATGTTTCATGATAATTGACAAGCAAGAAAACCTGTGGGAAACAGCAATGTTATGAGGCCACTGTGTTTGTGGGTGTTCAGATGTGAATTAAACCAATCCATTACACTTGTTTGGTGCTCACTGGGGCTGTAATATTTTTATTTAGAACCCATGAAAGGAGACACAGTTCCGTGGTGTTTATTAGTGACCTTGTCTTGTCCTCTGAATTATAAACAGGAGGCTCAGAACATCAGGTCTTGCAAATAGTCGTGCAGTGTTTTCTGCGTATTCTGTGTCTCTGAGATGCTGCTGCCATCTCGGGCTTGGTTTTTGAAGTAGAGAAAGTGAATGTGGCTTTTTAAATCACAAGTATTTATAGAACTAGGTTCTGATTTAACAATCACTGCAGCCCTTGTGCTGGATATAATAACACAAATCAGTAAAGAGAGAGAGTTTCTCTCCCCATAACCCGCCCACCCCCACACTCACACACGATGTTTGCTATTTGGGACCTTCTTTGTGAAAAATCAAGGGTTTGCCAATCTGATCAAAAGGGTTTTAACTGAAGTTGGGGGTGGTGGAGGAAAATGCCTAGAGAATCCTACAGCATTGACCCGAGCATTGAGTTTGGTGCAGTGACGTAGCTGAAACCATCACTGGGGGGTGTCCCGCTGGCCTAGAGCACCTCTAGAGAGGGGGTGCATGGGATCCCTAGTCCCTGACTTACAAGGAACCTGGGGAATGTGTGGGCAGCACCTCCCATATCAAGGGGAGCCCAATCTCTGTCCAGTTGGCTCCTCTGTCGGGCTCCTGACACAGGTGCTCAGAGGTCCTCAGCCTCTTCACCTGTCTAGGCTGCAAACCTATCCTGGAATGCTGAGTGAGGGCTCAGCTGTCTGACACCTTTGGAACATCGTACATTGATCCTCTTTTCCCTCCAAACCCAGACTACTTTTATACATTCAAAACACAAAAGTCTGACTTTACCTTCCTCCATGGAAAATTGAGCTTCAGCCCCATTCTCCTATGCTAAATGTCTCTGTCACTGTCCTCGTGGGGTCAGGGGAACTATCTTCAAGGCCTCAAATATGGCTCATACTATAGTCCTAAGGGAAAAGATTTTCTGGCAATCTCATGCTAAAACAGATCAGAACAACAATAACAAAATCCCAGCTCTCATCGAATCACCCCCCAAGTCAAATCTCCAGCAATCATCTTACTGCAGAGATGAGATAACATGGACAAAGTGCCCAGGAACCACAGAAGATGCAGCTTCCTATAAAGCTAATGCAACCTTAGACATTACCAACAGAAGTATAACATCCAAAACGAAGGCAGTGATGGTTTGTATTGTCCTAGTCACACCACTCTGGAAGACAGCTCCATTCTGGTAGCATGTTTTGAGAGGAACACTGATAAAGAGAGATGAGGATGGCAGAGGATGTGAAAACAGCTCATGTTTTGGCCTGGAGAAGAAAATATTCATGGAGAGGGGAGGAAGATTTTATATATATTATTTTAATATATTATCTATATTATAACATTTATTAGTAATAATGGCAATCACATTTTGAATATCTGCTATGTCTTAGACGTTAGGAACACATTAATATATTTCAGTCTTCACAACACCCACATTGGGTGGGTATTATTTTTCTCATTATACAGATGATGAACTGAAGCTTGGAGAGGTTAAGTGACTTGCCCAAACTCACACACTTAGTAAGTGGCAAAGCTAAGATTCACATCCAAGTCCTTCTAGACCCAAAAGCCATGTTCCTTCTTCCATGTCTCCCTGATATAGGGAAGATGCCAGAGAAATGAATGAGAACTACAAGGAAGACATCAGAGAAAGAACAGAGATTCAACTTAACATAATGAAGAACTTTCTCGTAGTCTGTTGTCCAGAGATGGAACAAATAACCCTAGCGAGACTCGAGTTTCTATTCCCTCAGAGGTCTTCAGGCTGAGGCTGAGGGGCTAATGTGGAGAGTACAATGGGGGTTATTTCCTATTATAAGAAGGAGTCACCAGATGACCCCTAGTGATAGTTACTGCTTTTCCATGCAAAGTAAACCCCCAAACACAAAATTCCAAAATAAAGGTCAGGGTAATATGCTGGGCCAATATCCAATTACTTTGAAATAATTCAAGGGCTAATTGTGCCATCTAGTGTCATTATAGCTCATAGGTTCTCACTCACTCATTCATTCAACAAGTATTTTTCTGAGTGCCTACTATGTGCCAGGCCCTGCAGATGGAGTGGTGAATAATACATGGCCCCCTTCCTCAAGGAGTCTAGAGACCAGACAGGCAGAGAAATGTGTACACGGGTGATTTTTGTTCTATGTATAAATGTAATTAAGAAAGCACAGGATGGCAAGGGATACCTAATACAGCTTTGCTAGCATGGAGAAGGGATGAAGAGGAGAAAGAGGTCTAGGCAGAGGAAAGGGCCCCGTGAAAGCCCTGGAGGCCGGAGAAGCCATGGCCCAGACCAGAAACTGCAAGCAGCCCAGTCGTGCACTGCAGGTGCGAGCGCCCCCTGCTGGTGCAGGAAGAGCTCAGTTTCCCTGCAGGGTGGGGTCTCCCCTGGGCCACCAGCATTGTGAAGCCCTCTGAGAGGATGCCTATGTCTCTTCCAAGACAACGTCTCCTGAGGCTCCAGAACTTCCAGTCAATGTCCTGAAAGGGGGCCGTTTACCCTGAAATTTTCACTAGGCCAAAGCCATTTTGAATTTTTTAAAAAAGAAATGGGGAGACCGTTCTTTCTTCCACTGAGGGTTATGCTTTGTCCCTTGGAAAAAGGCGGTGTTGCTTGTGTCTCTGTGTTTCTTGGAGTCCCTTGGTTCTGCTGGCATCAGCTGCAGTCCATTAGACTCACATGGCAGGGAGCGGGTAGGGTGTTGTTACGGGGGTCTCGAGCCCAGCGGATGGGGGTGGTCCTGGGAAGTGGACCTCTCTGTTTCTTCCAACTCCCTTCTTTCCCCAGAAACCCCAGCACAAACCTCTTCTGTGTAGATACCTTCCCACCTCATCCACACAGAGCACTGGAGGCCTCCCACGCTCTCAACAGCTTGGACCATCTGAATCCCACTGGGGGCACAACCCAGGTTCAACCTGGGGTCCCCATAATGCATCTACATCCAAGAGTCATTTTAGAATGTGACAGGTGAGGGGATCATCTCATTATTTTTCTACCTTCAAGGCAGGACTGTACTTAAACTGTCTCAGACAGATGGTTAACTGTCCTATTTTAACAGATCTCCGGGGAGGATGGTTTCACAATTCCCTGTGGCTGTCTGTTCTAGTATTTAATCATCTTCAGTACCAGTGAGTTCTTCTTTATGCGCATCTAAATCTCTTTGATTGTGATTTAAGTCTCGTTCCTTGAGGGCAGATGCTGTGGATCTCCTGCTTCAGGGGAGGGGAGGATTCTGGTCCTAATTTTGTGGCCTCGGGAATCTCCTATTTTAACACCCTTCTTTGGGGTTTATTTCCTTTATTGGTAAACACAGGGCTTGAGTTAGGGATGATTCCCAAGGACTCGTCCAGCTCTCCAGGCTGTGACTTCTCAAATTAAAAGTGCTGTAGAGGTATCTTGTGCAATTCAGTGCTCCATGGAAATAATAATCCTTTGTTGCATGAAAAGCTTGTAGCTGAAATTTGAAGTGACGCCACATAGACCTGGTCCAGAAAGCCATCTTTCCCTTAGTGACGTAGAGTTTGTAGGAAGGACCGAACAGCTGAGGAGCTGTAGCCACTCAAAGGTGGACTTTTCAGAGTCACTGCAGAGTAGGCACAGGCCATGGATAGTCAGGTTTTGTGGGTGCTGTCCCAGCCTCTATCTCCTGACTGCTAAGAAAGTGAACACCCAGAGGAGGGCAGTTATATTGCAGGCTCGAGTTTTACCCTCTCCACCCCTTCCTATCTTTAAAAAGCCAATGCCCTAAGAAAGGAAATATCTTATGCAATTATCATATAACTCTTCAGTGACCTGAGAAAGGAGCCATCATGTCGTCTATAGACCTGAGGGGTTAGTATGAGGGGATTCAGCATGCCTGAGGTCAGAGGTTTGCCAAGCACAGGGACAAAGGCTCCACAGAAGAAGCAAGAGGATGCTGAAGACAAAGTTTACTTATTTTCCTTTTTTTTAAAAAAAACATTCTTGTCTGCTATCTTTGGCACACACGTTCTGAGCACCCAGCTTGCTCCAGGCTGGCATTAGTTACCTCACTCTAGGGGAGCATTGTCAGGTGGGATTTGTCCTAGGCAGAGTTCCCCCAGCTTAGCTCGCTGAGCATCCGCCTCACCTGTACATAGGAGTGAACACGGCTTCAGCCAATGGGCGGATCACATCATGAGACAGATTAACCTACCCCTCACTTGTATGCTCTTACCTCTTCCAGCTCTTTAAAAGGAGACAAATAAAGAATTCGTTGTTGGGTAGGCACGCAAGGAATTTTGATCTTCTGCACATGTAAATGTGAGATTGTAGAATTTCTCTTGCTTTATTACTGGTATTTATTACTGCACTGGGCTTGTGTCTGCTGACAGCAATTCTTGTGTTATTATCTCAGAGTTAGCTGGGAGTTAAAGTGTTTTAAGGACCCAAGTCAGTCCTGACATTGATTGTTAAAAGTTGTAGGGTACTGGGAAGGCTACATATTGTACGATTCCAACTATATGACATTCCGGAAAAGGCAAAACTATGGAGACAATAAAAGGATCAGTGGTTGACAATGGGGAGATAAATAGGTGGAGCAGAAGGATTTTTAAGGCAGTGACAATACTCTGTGTGATACTGTTTGTTGTTAGTACCATTGAGTCGATTCTGACTTCCAGCGCCCTGTGACAGCAAAGTGGAACCCTGCCCGGCCATCCTCTCACCTTCTGACGCTCTGTCAGCCAATGCTCCATCACTATTCATAGGGTTTTCATGGACAGTTTTGTTCGGAAGTAGGTGACCAGGACCTCCTTCCTAGTCTGTCTAGTCTGGAAGCTCCACTGAAAACTGTCCACCGTGGGTGACCCTGCTGGTATTTGAAATCCTGGTGGCAGAGCTTTCAGCATCACAGCAACACACGGTCACCACAGTATGACAACTGACAGACTGGCAGGTGGTGTGGGTCCCTCACGGAGAAAGGAACCTGGGCTGGGCCGTGGTGGTAAGAGTGCCACATCTAACCACTAGACCCCCAGGGATGGCTGTGTGATACTATAACGATAGATATATGTTGTTATACGTTTGCCTAAACCCATTGAATGTACAACACTGAGAATGAACTCTTAGGTAAACTATGGACTTTGGTAATTATTGTGTGTCAACATAGGTTCATCCTTGGTAAGAAATGTACCACTCTAGTGGGCGATGTTGATAATGGGGGAGTTTATACTTGCTTTTATAGGAAATCTATGGGTCTATGGGAAATCTCTGTACCTTCTACTCAATTCTATCATAAACCTAAAACTGCTCTAACAAAAATTGTCTTAAAAAACACACAATAGGGAGCCATCCTGTGGCTGAGTGGTTAAGTTCGCGCACTCCACTTTGGCAGCCCAAGGTTTCGCCAGTTTGAGTCCTGGGCGCTGACAGGGCACTGCTCATCCAGCCATGCTGAGGTGGTGTCCCACATAGCACAGCCAGAGGCATTTACAACCAGAATATACAAATATGTTCTGGGGGGGCTTTGGAGAGAAGAATAAGAAGGAGAAGCAGGGGGAGGGGGAGGAGGAAGAAGAAGAAGAAAAAGGATTGGCAACAGATGTTAGCTCAGGTGCCAATTTAAAAAAAAACAAAAGCCAAAAACACGAAATAAAACAAAGCAAAACAAAACAACAACGACAAAAGTCGTTGGGTACACCTCTGCAGGGGCGAGAAGGGGCAGAATGGGCCACCTGGATTTGAGTCTCCTGGGAACGGACAGTGCTCCCCACTTTGTGCAGCATCGGCAGGCACACTGCAGAACTACTGCTTACCTTTGTGTCAGTCGCGGAAGGATTTAAATTAGCTAAGGATTCTAATTGTGCCTCACCTGATGAATAGTGCAACATTTTGAAGATCCTTGAGCCTTCTACACAGCCCCCCCACTTCTCCAAGTCTGGAGGCCAGCAGCACCCGTCTCATCTGGGAGCTTGTAAGAGAAATGCAGGATCTCAGGCTCCACCCAGACTTATAGAGTCAGAATGTGGAGTTTAGCAAGATCCCAGGTGATTTGTGTGCACACTAAAGTGTGAGGAGCGCTGGGCTTGCCCACTGGAAAACGGGGCCAGGCAAGGTGGATTCTGAATGCACAGTCCTAGGCAAAACCGTGGAGGCGGCGGGTTTTCTTTGGGACCACCAACTCCACTTTTGTATATTCTTCTTTCTCATTCAAGCATCTTTCTCCCTCCATTCCCTTCCACTCTTATCCCCTTCCTCCCACCCCCACCCCCTGAGAAAAATCCCCAGACAGACAGATAAGAACAAAGACTGTATACTCAGTCTGGCTCAGGTCCCTTGCATACTAGAGAAAAGAGACATGAGACAAGAATTCATATTAAATTGTTAGAGACTTAGGATCTTGAAGCGTTCTTTCTCTTGGGGATGTTGTATTCTAAAATAGGGGACTTGAATCACTGTTTAACCTAAAGCTTACTCTTCTGCTGGTGGAGATTGAGTCACTCGGCACTTTGATGGAGTCTGTAGATATCTAGGGTTAGGGTGGCTTTCTTAATCACTGATCTGTCTTGATGTGGGCGAACAGCTTAATCTGCCTCCATAACAGACTGGCCCTTACTGACTCCTGAACTTCTCGGCCCCAAGAGTCCTCATTATTGCTCACAGACACTAAACTCTTACTGCTGCATCTCAGATATTTCTTTCTTATCTATATTATTTCGATATACTTGGCCACTTAAGATACAAAGTCCGGTTTTAAAAATAAGCAATGGACTTTAGGAGGGTTTTTGATAAGCCAAAGAAACATTAAAAGAAGAGAATTGTTGAGATATGACTCAGGAGCTATTCCTGGACATAGCTGGACCCATGCTTCATAGGTACTAGGGTTTTGCCAGGCAGCTTTGACATGCGATGACTGCTACTACGTCTTCAAGGATCCATTTTCTTTCCAGTTATTGTAGGAACAGAACTAGCTTGTACGGGTTTGTCCTTTTCATTGCTTGATCTGATTTTGCTCTTATTCCAGTTACTACCCAAAGACCCAAACCAACATCGCAGTAACTTCCTGACTGTCTTGGGCTCAGGTGTTCTCAGAGGTGAAATCCCTAAACATGAATTTTGTTAATAAACACTTGTAAAACACAGATGTTGGGAAAAAGAAATGGATAAATCCAGGTCTCCTGGTCCCAAAATAACTCCTCTACCAGCCTGCAACATGTCTGAAATTGTACCATTAGCAGTATATTCGCAAATGCAAGCATTGCAAATGTCACGTAAGAAAACACAGCTTTTATAGGCAGGAAATTGCAAAAGACAGATGCTGTGAGTGATGGTCTGTGGGGCCAAGAGTCAACCCCTTGAACATAACAGGGGCCTCTGACCAGAAAAATAAGAGCCAAAACTTCACACAGAGTCCCAGCCCCCTAGCAGAGGGTCTTTTTAGCTAGGTGGCCCACTACATAATGATAAGAGGACAAGTAAAGCAAACTACCTTTAAAATAATCTCTCTGGGTAACCTACCAAGAAGCTTTTTCAGGAACATTAGCTACCAGCTCAAGTCTAGCCTTTCATGTACACACTTTTGTAAAACGATTGAGGGAAGTAGGGCAGGTCTCCTGGTCCCAAAATAACTCCTCTACCAGCCTGCAACATGTCTGAAATTGTACCATTAGCAGTATATTCCTTTTGATTAACTCCCTGCCACCTCCGGGGTTGATAGAACAATCATTCATTCATTTATCAAATGTTTCTTAAGCACTTACTATGAGCCAAACTCTATTCTTGGGAAAGGAAATTTAAAGCTAAGTAGAACATGATTCTTGCCCTTGAGATCCTCAAAGTCTAGCCAAAGAGAGAGGAGGTAAACATACAACCAAATAAACAAATAATAATAAGCAATATAACTGGTGCCCTGATACAGATAACTACAAGGCTCTGTGGGGGACAGAGAAAGGGGAATCTCATCCGTGTGTACAGGCCTGGGGAAGCTTCAGGATACAACTCTTGAGCTGAGTCTTACAGGATGCAAAGGATGTCAGACAAATGCAAAGGACGGAGGTTGGCAACTTCAATGTGGGAGAGAAGAATAAGGGATGATTTTGGACTATAGGCCATATGGGGGAACATCTCTGTGCCTGGGAGGGGACTACAGACCTTGAGTTCCCATGGAACATCATATAGATGTTGGATGCCTATGTGCGTCCAGAGAGTGGTCTGGAGATGCGGGGGCAGGATTTATGCAAAGAGATGGAGGACGGCATGGACCAATTTGTCTACTTGGCCACTTGATTGAAAGCACAACAGCACCAGATTTTTCTTTCAAGTCATCCCCCTTCATTCAACTTTTTGCCACCCAGGTGTTGCCTTCCTATCCAGTGGAGGCTCACCCCATGACTTCAACAATCAGAGGGTTAACCAGCAGATTTTGAGTTTGGACTGTAAACGTTATTTGTTGTTGTTGTTGTTTTTTTTTAACATTCATAATTTGGGCATTTAAGAAACTACTGAAGATGGCTTTGTATGATGGGAAATGTTTTAGCCCCGTGCTTACAAACTTCTGTAACATTGATCAGTCCCAGGAAATGGAGCTTGCTCTGCCCTCTTCAGGACAATCTATCTTGATGGGGCCTCAGCTAAACACATAGACTTGACAGCAAATAATCTAACTATTACCCCTCCAGGATTTGCTTTCAGAGTTTTAAGGGAAATTTTCAAGCAGAAAATGGTTACTTGGATAAAATTGTTGAAATTTAATTTCTTTCATGAGAAATTTGGCAGATTTTGGTTATCAAAGTCTAAGTGTAGGCTGGGTAATGCAGAGATGTTAAATACTCTTGACTTCCACTTATGAAGAATTGGTTTCAAATATCTTCTCTTTAAATAGATAATGGACTCTTATATAAGAGACAGTGACCAACTGTTCTCTTTTTCCAAAGAGGGAAAAAAGACAAAAAGAAAAGTGTTGGAATTGTGGTTAATGATCTTTGGGGTGGACCAGAAATGAATACTGGGTGCTACTACAGATTGCCAAAGATGATATAAAATTCCATCCTCCTGGTAATAAATATCCTGCTATTTCTGTACTTTTACTTACCATGTGTTTTCAAACTAATATTTTATTTTATACTCAGAATCCTCTCCTTGGGGGTTTCCCCATTTACGGTTGAGGGAACAGATACTCAAAGAACATAAGAGATTTGACTGAAGTTACAGCCAGGTAGGAATAGACACAAGCTTTGAACTCAGAGTCCAGTCTAATACCGCACCATTTTGGCTCCTAGACTGTAAATGAAAATACAACAGATTCAGATCTGTCCAATAAATCCTGACTGAAGGCCAGACTGAGAGCATTTCTTCTGAGGCTGAGAAAATTCCATCTCAAGTCATGGAAACACTAGATGCAGGTAGTGAAGTTCCAGTGTCTCTCTGTTGAGACTTTCTAGATTAAAAACATACTTACAAATTGAATGACTCTATCATGGAATGAAAGACAAATAATCTGGGGTCAAAAAGACTCCTCAGGAGTATTTGGATTGCCATGCTCCTAAGGATGCTCTCTGTACCCTTTGGGATAACGTGACCACATGACACTTTGCATTTCTTTCTCTAAGGATCTCAAGATTAAAAACCTTGCGAAGGGAGGCAAATTCTTCAAGATCATGTTGGATATAGAAGACATAGCGAGAATGAGAAAGCAGAGATGTTCCTTTGTTTCACAAACATGTACTCACATGCCAAGCGCCTGCTTTCAGTAGCCCACCCTTCTTTCTGAAGAGCAGCAGCCTGCATGAGTGCTCAGAGACAGGGCTGGCCCATCGACTGGGCTGCCCACTTTGGGCCTCTCAGGCCTCAGCCTATGTTGAACCAGAAGTCTCCACACCCTTTGCTTGCGTATCCCCCCAAAAGAGTTTTGAAAAAATATGTGCCTCATCATACATTTTCAAGTTGGCATCCAAAAATTTTTATGATAAGTTTAAATGGTTGTAAATGATGCAATTTCTAGTGCTTTGTAGATCTCGATAGTTTAAAACAAAATAAAACTGTTGTATCACTCTTTAAAAAGTTTCCAATGAAATATAAACACCAGAGCTATTTGAAACCTTCTATTATCCATTCGAAGTATCGAAAAGTTCTTTTTTTAAACAAAGATTTTGCATCATTTCTTTTTCTCCTTGGAAACATATTTCTGTTCCATTTCCTCCATAAAATTTTATCCTAATATATTTTTATGCTTGAAAGTCTTTCATTGATCACACTATCATACTAGTCTGCAATAAAAAGAGGCACATAAATTGAAATTAAAATTTAAAAAAGATCCTGTGACTATAAGGGTTAGTGCTACGAATTTCTTCTGGGTTGAATTATCATTACAAATATTATTAATGTACAATTGAGCAAAACAACATAACTATATTATGAGCTTTTAAAGTAATTATTAGTATAAAATTTTAATACTATATCTCTTAAAAAGATGGATGCTTGGAGGGGTGTGGTGTCTGATGAAAGGAGGCTTTCTAGACACCAGTTTTTCAAATGTCTCTTTGTCTGGACACTAGCATTTCAAATATATCCTTCTTTGGTGCCCTGGAGGTGCTCACCCCACAAGGAATTAGACATGGAAGGATGGGGGGGGGGGTGTGTGAAAGGCATACCTCTTTTCTATAGTGTGGGAGTAGGATGGCTGTGGAAAGTCAGAAAAGAAAGGAAAAGTGGCAGGTGGACTCCAGCCTCTGTTCCAGGTTGTCCTCCAACCAGTGTTAAGATTGAGTACATATGAAAATTGAGGATCTGGAAACCGATTCCATTAAAACCATCCATGTACCATGAGGGTTACTCATACACCGGTTTGAAGATGCCATAAACTACTCCAAACACTTTCCAAACCCACTTGGGAAATTGTTAACATATTCTTGATTCATCCACACAAGAGTAGTTTGCATAAACTATTCAATATAAATAGAGGCACAAATATACTTTTACTTTCAGTATATTTTAAGAGGGAAATGTGTTTTGGGATATTTGATCTGTAGAATCAGTTGAAACAGATACTGTCATTGATTTATCTAGAACAAATAAAAACGATTCTATGCTGCACAAATTGTAAATGCTCTCGATATAACTCCATCGCAAGATCATTATGGTTACAATCTGCCTTCTTACGAATTAGAATCATTGACTGATTTTAAGCTGATTGGAATGGAAACCAATTCAACTAATCAGAATCTGGCAAATTCCTAATCACACAGGGGCCACAGATTCAGAGTTGTTGATTTTCATCAGCCTGTTCGCCAGGATAGGCAGTGTTATACTGTTGGTGATAACTTCCAAATTCTTGAGGCTTAATACAACGAAAATTTATTTCTTGCTCCTACTACATGTCCAGAGGGGGTCAGTGGTTCTGCTTCACAAAGTCACTCAGGGATCTAGGCTGACAGATGTTTTTCCATCTTGTAGCTGCGCCATCTGGATTATGTGGCAGAAGAGAGAAACAGGAACATCATAATGGGCCTTTCATCACCTCAACCTGAATGTGACACGTGTCACTTCTACTTAAATTTCATTAGTCAGAACTAGTCCAATAATGTGTCCAAATACAGAGTGGTTGAGAAGTGCACTCTTCTACGTGCCCAGAAGGGGAGGAAAACAGATATTCTTGGAACTAAAGTGCAGTAGATGTTGATATAGGTGTCACTTTACAAGCAGCATTAGTCAACTTGGGAAAAAATGATTACCAAGGGCTGGTGATTAATAATAAAACAGTGAGGTTATATTTATTGCAAAAAAGATTATAGAAGCAGGACTGAACATGAAAAGGGCAGGAAATTTGAATCTGATATGGAAAAAGGCAAAACCGGTAAACTTTGAGAGAATGAAACTTGTCTTGAAGTATGACATTGACCTGAGACCTCTCTAGTACGTCGAGCTAGTTCTGCAGAATCACAGGAAGAAATGAAAGTTGGAAGTGTCCTGCCACACTTGAAAACTCTGACAAGTTCTTGGTTTCACCAGGCTCCACCTGGCTGCTGAATGGAGGTTAACATAAGCTCCTTGACTTTGCTTTGTTTAAGTTGTTATCTAGACATATTATGGGGTGTTGACCTCATTGTGACTGTGGTGATGTTTAGCTGTAACTTCTCCACTCCCTGGGACTTGGAAATTTGCCTTTCAACAACTTAGAAGATAGAGTGACTAAGCCAGATCTAGTATCAAGTGTAGTTACAGGGCATTTGGGTTTACTTTCTGAGAATGTAAATATTTGAATTATTCCTATCTGTGTAGCCTATATTAGAATTCTTTTAGATTGGATACAGGGATGGGACTGCTGCGGGTCGACCCAAGAGTATCTCTAGAAAAGATTTCTATAATCTACAATCAGAACAGAGGATCTCTTTAAAAAAGAGGTCTTAGGGAACAAATATCCCTTTTTGTCTATTAAGGTGCCCTTGCCCCAGATGTTAGGCACAGGGTTACCTTACCTATGCCAGACTAGGAACCAGAAATTTTCAAGGTTACAAGAACTCTAGTCTAACATCATTTCTGATATTGTAGGAAAGCAAGCTATAAATTAATGTTCTGGAATTCTAAGAGGGATACAAGCAAAGTGACCATTAAGGAAAGAATAATCCCGAGCACAAATATGAACTGAGCCATCATACATAGAAGACATAGAAGAACCAGGGGTCAGAGAGAGAAGACATCACAGATTCAATGCCTGCTGAAATATCAAAGGATATTAGTAGGAGGGCTGTCAGGTGGACAGGAGAGTTGATAGCTGATTTCTGAAGACCAGAGAAAGGTGTTTACTCTCAGGACTATGTTTGGAAGATAACGGAGAACTTAGACCACATTCAAAGAAGGGTAGAAGGAGAGGAAACAACGTTCATAAAGCTGGTTAGAAGAGGAAGGTTCTGGAAGGCATACTGAGGAGAACATTTTCCAGTTTACTTTGAGAACACCTTTTCTAACTATCCATCTACTTTGGGAATTGGCCTGGAACAGTTAAGAAGGTAAAGGGTTGGGGAGGCTGGGTAGCAGAATGAGCTTTGGAGTTTAGTCAGGTCCATTCCTACCCACCTGAGTTGGTGTAGCCAAGTTAACTTCTCCAAGAGTTCAATGTATCTAATTTAAAAACTGGAGATAATGTCTAACCCATAGAGTTGTTATCTCATATGTGTGAGATTGAATACAGTCACGTGCCACTTAACAATGGGGATACATTCCAAGAAATGTAGGATAGGCGATTTCATCATTGTGCAAACATCATGAAGCGTACTTACACAAACCCAGATGGTACAGCCTACTAGACACATAGGCTATATGATACCAATCTTATTGGACCACTCTCATACATGCGGTTCATCATCGACCAGAACATCATGATGCGGCACATGACTGTCTTGAGGGAAAGGAGCACCTTCTATAGTCCAGCAACTATGCTGGATTTATTTATTACTCATTTAAGTCTTAACATATGCCCCAAATTTCCATTTTACAGACGAAGAAACTCAGCCTCAGAGAGAGAGATTGCCAAAGTTTCAGTAACTAGTAAATGTTGGACTTGAGATTCCAATGAGAATGGGTAAAGGGATGTTAGTGTAAGTTTGGGTAGTGTGGTGGGTTGAATGGCAGCCCTTCAAAATTTATGACCATGTCCTAATTCCCAGAACCTGTGAATGTTACCTTATTTGGAAAAATGGTCTTTGTTGATGTAATTAACTTAAGGATCTTGCGATGAAGACATTATCTTGGATTATCCAGTGAGCCCTAAATCCAATGACAAGTGTCCTTATAAGGGTGAGACAGAGGGATATTTGGCAGCCAGGAGAAGAGGTGGCAGTGTGACCACAGAGATTGGAGTGATGTGGCCACAAGTCAAGGAATGCCAACAGCTACCAGAAGCTGGAAGACGCCAAGAATGGACTCTCCCCTAGAGCCCCAGAAGGGAGCACAACCCCACCAAGGGATTTTGGACCTGTAGCCTCCAAAACTGTGAGAGAATAAATTTATGCTGTTTTAAGCCACCCAGTTAGTGGTAATTTTTAATGGCAGCCCTAGGACTCTAATACATGCGGGAATGGCTTCCACTCTGTGATGGCCTTTGCAAAAATGGACACAATATTGCACTAGGTCTGAGCTGGGACTGAGGGGTTCTGGGAGTCAGCAGGTCACTCAAAGGTAACTAACTTTCTCAGAGCCCTGACAAGTAATTAAGAAAATCATTTTAATGATTTAGCTCTTCTTTAGGTATCAGCTTTTCTTTGCAAAGAGCATAGGTGATGTGGCCATGTGACCCCATTTTGCAGATGAGCACGCAGGGGTACAGGCTGCTTATGTAACTTAGCCTGGACTGTTGACTGTGGAAGGAGAGTGCCATAATTTGACCTCACACGTGGTTTATGAATTCTCCAACCAGGAGAGCCAATCCCCAGGATGAGGCTGTTCACCATCTTGCTGCTTTCTATCTTTGGCGGTTAAGTACTGCTGAAAATCACAAGGGTAGGCATGTTACCACACTGTTGTTAACCCTGCAATTTGAGGTTGCAATCGAATGAAGATTGAATTCCCCTCACACTCCAAACACTCTGGCCTCCCCTTGGGACTGAAATTGGGACTGAGCTGCCAGGAGAGTTCTCCTTAAATGCAACACTTAAAGACAACCCAGTGGGTTTGCAGGGATCTGGGCTGTACCATGGCTTCTGGACAAGTAGGTGAGGAGGAGAGATCGCAACGTGACGTAGGAAAGAACACTGCCAGCAAGGTTCTTAAATACTGACACGGGTCATGAAAGCATCAGTGTTACCGTGGATCTTTCAAAAGAGGGAGAGGGGTCACTCTGCAAACTCTCCAGCTCTGCTCTCCGAATTGTGAGGTGGGGGAATTTTCTGGAACCCTTCCTCTCCCCTGAATTTTTGTTCTATTACCTGAAATGTCTTGTGTGGTAGAGTGGACTATGCACAGCCTCTGCATTTGCAAGACTTGGGTTCAAATCCCAATTCTATCACTTACTGACCAAGCTATCTTGGGCAACAAAGTTAGCCTCTTAGCTACTGTTTTATACCTGTAAAATGGGGCGGTAAATCTCTTTGGCAGGGCTGTGGTGAAGTCAAGGCACATAGTGACACTTGACAAACCCTTCTTATGGGAGTGAAGGATGGTAACAGCTAACATGAAATGAGCACATTCCACATGCTTCACTTGGATTACTTAATTCAATTTGCAGAACCACCCAAGGGAGGGAGGTACCACTGTTAGCTGCATTTTGTAGAAACTGGCCATTAGGAGGTAAAGTCAGGTGTCCAGGTTCCCACAGCTCATAGCAGGGAGAACCTGGTTGTATGCCTGACCTGTCTCCAAATACCAGGCTCTTAACTGCAGTTAAAGTGCCTGCCATAGTCCCTGACACTCACTAGGTGTTATTAAATGGTGGTAATTAGTATGAATTCAACAGATAAATATTGAGGGCACCTGTGTACTGGGCACTTACTATGTACTCATGGAAGCATCTAAGCAAGTCACCCTGTGAAGGTGAGAATACTGACTGACACATCCGTTAGGCTTGATCAAGGAAGAAGCACCACCATGGGTGACAGGGAGTAAGAGATTGATGGGAGGGCTAGACCTTACCCAGTTCTGGGAGCTGGTGATGAGTTGGTGGAGGGCTGTTGTCTCCATGTCTGATGATGGGTCTGAAGTTGCTATCTATCAGCACGGCCAGAAGTCCAGAAGAAAAGCTGGATGTGATGTGGGAGAGAGTGAGGCCAAAGTGGAACCCCTAAAGACAAATGGAACTCCTAATTGCCTCCTGCCACTGCCAACCTTGACTATGAAATATAAAGCTGGGACTCTTGACTGCAGACCTGGACATACGCTTTGCCCAGAGTAGCTGGAGGAGAAGAACTGGCAGGAGCTGGAGGAGCTGGGGGCCCACCCGAACAGGGAAAGCCAGCAGATGGGTGACAACGTGCACACATTGAAGCAGCCCCCATAGCTGTGCACTGACCTTCATAGCGTGGAAGCTGCTGCTTTACTTTCACCTTCCAAATGCTCCACAAATATCTGTTTGGACAGCCCGACCCTGGAACCACACAGGGAAGGTAATTCTGGGAAATCTAGTTCCAGCTTGGTTAAGTTGACCCAATACAAAACCACTGCACTGATACTCCAATCTCTGGCCTCTGGGAAGTAATGGTCCTTTCGGGCCTGACACTGAGGTAAAGAGAGTCACCTCTTGGAAGGCACACTGAAGCAGGGCCTTCTGACTCACTTCTTCCTACTTTGGTTTGCCATAGGGTTTGCCTGCCACTTTCACCTGGTCTGAAATGTCTACCCATATGTATATATACACACGCAGAGTCAATCCTATGGGTTAGAATGAAACAGTCCCAGAAGGTCACTGCTAGAATTTACCCATTACCTCGGTGCTCCTGGCTTTCCACCATCAGCACAGAATGGCTGACACTTTAAGCAGGCACCTTGGTATGCAATGAGGAAACCTGAGCATTTGGGCTTAAGACACTGGACAGACAATTTTTGCAGGTGCTGAGTGACTGGGGGTGGGGTGGGCAGAGGGAGAGAAAGGGAAGGGACGCCTTGGGGCTCTGACGGGAGAGTTATTCCAGTGATTCATTAGAGGTGTGTTCCTGGCTAGGCCACGAGGAGAGGGCTCTTGCCCGAGGTGCAGGTGCCCAGGGAAGAGAAGAGCCTGCCTGGCAATGTGCCTTTTGAAGCCTTGGGCCAGACAGGAAAAAGAAGAAGAAAAATTTACCTGTAGTCCCACCTCCCAAAGAAAGCTATGGTCAACGTTTTAGTGTGAACCCTTGTAAGTCTTTTTCCTACCTTGAATATACACCTGTTTGTAGGAGAAAACTGGAATCATAGCATATATATTTTATAACCTGTTTTCCTTTTAGTGTAGATAGTCTTTTTCCCTGTCACTGATCTTATTCCTTAATATTGTTTACAGCTGTGTAGGATTACATCGTATGAATGTACCCTTGTTTATCTGTGAAGTGGTTAACAGCACACACTCTGAAGATAGACTCCTGGGGTTCAAATTCCAGGTCTTCCAACATTTACTAACGGTGAAAACCTGGGGTAGTGAGTTGACCCTTCTGTGCCTTAGTTTCCTTACCTGCAAAGCAGGGATAATAGTACTCCTCTTACAGAGGGTTGTTCTGAGGAGCAAATGATATATGTGGATATATATGTGGATAATCTCTCAATGTCATTATTTAACCAAAATTTTTGTTGGATATTTAGATTGTTTCCAAGTTCTTCACTCTCACAAATGCACTGTAATTAGCAAATTCAGTGCACTCTTAATTGCTTCCAAAGGAAATATTTGTGGTCACATTAAGGAATCTTTTCCAGAGTGAATCATTGCTCAGCATACATTGAGTGTCCATATATACAAAGCATTATGCTACGCACAAAGAAAAACGAACACAGTTCTCTTCCTTGAGACATTTAAAACGTAGTGGGCGGTGGAGAAAAGGCACATTCACATACAAACACAATTTGTTGTCACACGCCGTCAAGTGGGCTCCGACTGCCGGCGACCCTATGAATGAGTGATGTGCACAGTGTCCTGTCCTCAGCAGCCCCACTCAGCTCCTGTAGACTCAGGCCTGCGGCTTGCTTTATGGAGTCAAGCCATCTCATGCTGGGTCTTCCTCTTTTCCTGCTGCCTCTACTTCTCCTAGCATTATTGTCTTTTCCAAAGAATCTGCCTTCTCATGATGCGCCCAAAGCAGGGCAGCCTCAGTTTTATCATTTTATCTCCAGTGATAGGTCAGGCTTAATTTGCTCTAGGACCCACTTGTGCATCTTTCTGGCAGTCCAGGGCGTTCGTAGAGCTCTCCTCCAACACCACATTTCAGATGAATCCATGTTTTCCTGTCAGCCTTCTTCACTGTCCAGCTTTTGCACCTGTACATAATAATGGAGAATAAGAGGGTATGGGTAACCTTGGCCTTGGTCTCTAACGACACTTCCTTACACTCGATGATCCTTCATAATTCTTTCTTTGCTGCCCTTCCGAGTCTCAGTCTTCTCTTGATTTCTTGGCTGCAGTCTCCATTTGAAATGATGACTGAGCCAAGGTAAACAAAGTCTTTAACAATTTCCATGTCTTCCTCGTCTACGTTAAGCTGTGTAGTTCTTCTGTGGTCATGATCTTTGTCTTCTTGATGTTCAAATGCAGCCTTCTTTGGCTCTTTCTTCTTTCACTTTCGTCAGAAGTCATTTCAAGTCATTGCTGCTTTCTGCCAGTAAGATGGTGTCATTGCCTATTTTAGATTGTTGATATTTCTTCCACCAATTTTCACTCCTCCTTCATCTGAGACTATCCCAGTTTTTCATATGCTATGTTCTGCATACAGATTAAACAGATGGGGGATAAAATGCACCCTTGTCTGACACTTTTGCCTGTAGGAAACCATTCTGTCTCTCCATAGCCTGTCCGGACAGTGGCTTCTTGTCCGCAATACAGGTTATGTATCAGGACAGTCAAATGCTGAGACACACCCCTTCCTTTCAGGGCAGCCAAGAGCTTTTCATGATCCATGCAGTCAAAGGCTTTCCTGTCATCTATTAAACAAAGACTAACGTTCTTCTGAAATTCTTTGGAGCGCTCTAGTAGCCAAGGAATAATTGCGATCGGATCTCGTGTGCCTCTCCCTTGTTGAAATGCAGCTTGGACAAAAGGCATCTCTTGCTCCATATGAGGTCACAGCCTTTGCTGCAGCACCTCGAGCATCACTTTACTTGCACGGGAAGTCAGAGCGATGGTCCCACGGTTTTTGCACTCCTTCGTATCTCCTTTCCTGGGGGTTGGGATGTATATTGAGCGTTTCCAGTCTGTAGGCTATTGTTTCATTTTCCATATTTGTTGGCATATTCTTTTTAGGATTTTGACAGATTCAGTCTCTGTGACTTGTAACAATTCTATCGACATCCCCTCTACCCTGGTGACTTATTTCTTCCCAGTGCTTTCAGGGCAGCTTTCCCTTCACTTTCTAGAATTACGGGTTCTTCCTCACAGGAATCTTCTTCAAAGGCATCTGTCATCCTTTCTTCTCTTCTGTATAGATCTTCGTATTCTGTCTCTCCCTTCCCTTATCTTCTTCTGATCAGATAGTGTGCTTCCCTGCTGGTTGTTTGGCATTCCTAATCCAGATTTAAATTTCCCTCTGATTTCTTGAATCTTCTGGAAGAGGCCTCTTGTTCTTTGTTTTTGTTGTTTTCCTCCATCTCTTTGCACTGGCCATTACAGTGGTTTTCTTGATCTCTGCATGACAGTTGCTGGAAAACTGTGTTCAGGATTCTCACCCTGCTTTTGTCACCTTTTACTTTTGCTTCTTGCCTGTCCTTAACAATTCTTCGTGTTTCTTCCATCATACGTCTTGATTTTTTTTTTCTTTTTACTTCAGGCATTGTCTTTTCACATCTTCCTTAATAATAACTCTGGTTCCAGTCCATAGTTTTTATGGTTCTCAGTCAAATACAAGATATGTAGAAATACAACACTACGTAGATGGAGGGGCACAGAGGAAGAACTGTGGGAGAGGAGAGAACGGAGAACACCTTTAGCTGGAGAATCACATCATGAAATGAAAGAGAAAGAAAGGCTCCTTCAGAGGCTCCCACCACCTCCGAAATCCCAGAATCAGAATTCAGGATGGTTTCCGTTTGTCATGTTGAGAATTTGTTACCTGGAAAGACAGCACCAAGGGCTGTGTTCCAAAGTTAGAAGCTGAGATATGGGTGTACATTGCAAGACCAAATATTTAGGAAATACCTTTTTCTGGAAAGGAAAGAACACATTTCACAGCTGAGAAGAGAAGTGAAAGATGAAACTAAAGAAGCATGAAGGTAATATTTACTTACTAGATTTATACAGTGCCTACCTTTAGAAAAGCCTGGGTATAAATCCAGCATGTGCCCCCCTAACACACACACGCTCTGTTCTCAGTTCTCTGTCTCTTTGCGAATTCTCTGAGGCAAAACTTGCAATCATTTTACTGTTGTTTTCAACTGTTCATTCCCCTCTCTCACCCCAGCTGACCCTCAGTCATCTGCTCCGAGAGTAGGATCACGTACGAACATGAGTTTGGAGTTAGACACTCCTGGGCTAAGTGCAGGCTCCACAGTTTACTGGCTGGGTGACCCTGGACATGTAACTTAAGTCTCTAATTCTCAGTTTCCACATCTGTAAAATGGGGATAATAATAACAACAATAACACCTACCTGATCCTTGCAATGAGGATTAAATGAGATAATGCCTGTGAAGCAGCTACACAGTACAGAGCACTCAATAGTCTCAGCTGTTATTATTAGTCCTGTACTATAGTGTGTGAAGGGTGTGCAAACCAGTTTTAATATTAGTATCAACAAATAATCAGGTACTTGGCCTATAATGTATCCTAAAGCTAAATGGAAGAGATATTTGGATTTGTGTCACTTCTAATTTTCTCTATTAGCTTGAAAATTGAGTATGAACACACCAGAATAGTAAAGAAGTCCGATTTCTCTTGTGACCAAAAATCTAAACTACTGTCCACAGTTGAATGAAGAAGACTGATAAAGCTTAAGCCCTTTCCCAGGGGCATTTTCATTTTAAACTGGGGCCCAAACCTTTAGCCAAGGGAATGAAGCTGGTGTGGTGAGGAGTCAGACAGCAACCAAGGGACAGAGGGAGGCATTTTGATACAGGAACTGTAGCACTCCTGAAACCATCTCAGGTACTCATTCATTCCTTCATTCAACAATATTTATTAAGTAACTACTGTCTGCCAGACATTGTTCCATGCACTCGGGATATACTGGTGAACAAAAGGGGCACAGATCCCTGACCTCATGGGGTTTACATTTTAGTGAAGGATACAGACAAGGAACAATACAATTAATGAATAAGTAGGCTACTGTATATAGTACGTTAGGGGTTAAATACCATGTAAAACGTACAGAGCGGGGGAGATTGGAAATGCTGGGTGCGGGGAGTCGGGCAGACTGTAGTCCTAAATATGGTGGTGAAGGGAGCCTCAGTGAGAAAGTGAGATTTGAGCAAAGGCTGGAAGGTGCCCCAGGTGGACGTCTGAGGAAAGAGTGTTCCAGGTAGTGGGGACAGCCAGAACAGAGGGCTCAAGGAGTGCGTGTGTGAGGGAGAGACAGAGAGAGAGGGAGCATTTCTGGAATGTTTGGGGAACAGCAAGGAGGCCAGTGTGGCCAGAGCAAGTGGGAGAGCGGTAGGTGAGGTCATAAGAGAAGCTGTCCGTGGCTGTTCGTGGGCATCCCTGTAGGCCACTCTAGGGACCTTGGCTGTCACTAAGTGACTCGGGAGCCTTTGGAGGGTTTGGAGCAGGAGTGCTGTGATTGACATCGTAAAGGGCTACTCTGACTACTGTATTGAGAATGCACCAAAGGAGGGGTGGGGGAGAATAGGCCAGGGAGACCAGCCTCTGCAGAAACCCAGGTGACTCAGACCTGGGGGGCAGCAGGGAGGAACTGAAAAATGGTCACATTTGGGATTTTTCTGAAGGTAGAGCCAACGGGATTTCCTGAAGGACTGGATGTGGGAGGATGAGAGAAAAGAGTGAAGAATGACTCCAGGGTTTTGGCCCCATCAACTGAGACGCGGGGGGCCAATGAGGAACACATTTTCCACAGAAAATAAGGAATTCAGTGTTTGGATATGTTAGGTTTGAGATGTCTATTAGCCACCCAAGTGGAGACTGAGGTTGGCTGTCTGGCCTGGCATTCAGGAAGACAGATTTGGGCTTGAGGTACAAATTTGATATAGGCAGTTGCTTAAAGCTGTTGAGATGGAATGAATGTGGACGCGGAGGTGAGGCGGTCTGAGGAGAAGACGGTAGAGGTTTCCAAGAGGAAGTTGAGGGCTCCCCGGCCAGGGCTCAGGAAGCCCCACTCTAGAAGAGCCTGGCCTGCAGGGGGTGTCGTGGAACTTGTTTGGGGTGCGCTGAGGGACGGAGGGAAACCTTTGCTCCTCCGGGAAGGAGAGGCGCTCAAGAGATTCCTGCCGGGGTGGCAGCAATAATTAAGAGAAGTAGGTAAGGATATCCCAGTAGAACACGTGCTCTGCCGCCTCCAAGGAATTAGAAAACCCGGGTCTATTAATCTGTTCAGACATCTGGGCACCACAGCCTTGCCTACGAGGCTCCGCCTCTCAGGCCTTTCTCTCTCTCCCCTCCCCTCTTCCCATCCTCGCCTCTATATGTCACTTCTACAACCGCTCTGATTGTAATTCATCAAACAGAATCACCGAATCACGGCTCATTTTGCTGTTTTGTTCGGTGGCCCGATCCGCAGAGACCCTGGTGGCTGGGCAGGCTGTAGTGCCCCTCTTGGAATTCGCGCGGAGGCCTTCCCGTCGTGGTCGGCCGCGCGGGGCCGCCGAGGGGAATGAGGCGGGGGCCGCAGACGGCGGGGGGTGTCTGCGCGGCGGCCCGCCCTCCCCGCGGCTCCCCGCGGCTCCCCGCGCAGCCCCCCGCCGCGCCCCTCGCCGGCCGCGGCCTCGCCTCGCGCCCCTTGACGTCATGCGGGCCGAAGGGCCGGCTCGGGCGGCGCGGCCGGGGCCGCGCGGGGGCTCAACTTCGGGCTCCAGTCCGCGCCGTGCGCCCCGCGCGCCGCCGCCGCCGCCACATCTGGAAGCGTTCAGCGCGTCTGCCTCCAGCGCGCCGGCGGGGAGGGCGCGGGCGCGGCGGCGGGAGGGGGCGAGCGCGCTGCTCTCGCGCGCCCGCCCGCCCGGTGTCTCCCTCTCGCTGCCTCTGCAGAAACAGCTCCTGCCAGAACGGCGCGCGGCGCGGCGCGGCCCGGAGCGGCGGCGCCTCTGCTGCTCCGCGCCTCCCGAGTTGCTGGAGCTTCTTGACAGAAGCGGCCGAGGAGGGCCTCGGGCGGCACTGGCCAGCGGCGGCAGAGACGGTTCAGCCCCCTGCTGGCGCGGGCGGACCCCTCCCCCGGCTTGGGGTCCGTCGCGCCCCCGTCCCCTCCTCTCCTCGCTCCAGCCTCTCTCGATTGATTTTTTTCAAACGGTGTGGCCGCCAGAGGTGCGGGGCTAAATTCTTGGAAGGGGCCCGGATGTACCGAGGATGCATTACAATTCCACTCAAGGAGGCAGTAGTGGAAAGGATCAGTTTTTGGTGTTTGATGCAATAACGGGAATCAGGTAATCATCGGAAGGGAAGAGGAAATACTGCGGATCCCCGGCTTCCTTGAATTTTGCACGAAAGCCGCCGCCTCGGAGGAGGGATTAATCCAGACCCGCTTGGGGGTGTTTTGACATTTCTTCCTCTTTGTGGCTTTTTCTTCTTTTAAAACAATTTTTGGTCAATGGTCAATGAAAACACGAGGATGTACATTCCAGAGGAAAACCACCAAGGTAAGGCGGACCCCGCCGCCGCGCCGGGGCTCCAGCCCGGGTCCCGCCGGCTCCACCCCTCTCCGGCTCGCCCCGCTCGCCCCGGGCCCCGGCCGCTCCCTGCGGAGTTGCGGGGCCGCGTCCGCCAGGGGCTCCGGGCGGGGGGCGCCGAAGCCTCGCCCGAGAGGCCGGAGCCGGCGGGACCCGGGCCCGAACCGCCGGCGAGACGGAGCGGAAAATCCCCGCCCCTCCCCCTCCCGTGCCCGGCCGCTCCAGCGCATGTGTTTCCTATGAAATTCCAGGCGAGGGGGAAAAGTTCCCCGAGCGCCTGCTCCGGCCTCGCCCGCTGGCCTTCGCGGGAGAGCCCGGCGGCGCGGCCCGCGGGCCCGGGTCCCTCGCCACCCTCGAGGCGCGACTGGAGCGCGCGCGCGCACCCTGCCCTGCCGGGCGTCCCACTCGCGCCCAGGCGCCCCTTCCCCGGGCAGCGCGCTCCAGGCGCGGGTGGAGGCCGGGGGCGCAGATGGGAGTCTCGGCGCCTCTCTGCCCCCTCTCCTCTCTCTCTCCCTCTCCCTTTCGCCCCCAGCTCACCTATACCCACCCACCTCTCTACTGCCTTTGACCTCGAGTGCGCCCACGCCCCGTGTGTTCCTGTTCGCACCCACATGTGGGCTAGCACCTGAGGATGGAAGCGGTTAGAATTCGGGCGGCGTGTAGGCTTTGCTTTTTCATGTTTTAGGGAAATAATAAAAGGGTGTGCCGAGCTCACGCGGCTCCACACTATTGCCCAGTGTTTTCCCAGCATCTCCATCCTTGGCATCAAGTGTCACCAGCTCCCTCTGTGAGGGGGAAAGGCTTTCAGGTAACTCCCCACTTCCTGGAAACTTTCTCCCCCTCACGTATTAACAAGTTATTATTTTTTGGCATTGCTCAGCAATTAAGGTTATAATGGAGTCTGGAGGGATGGTCTTGCTGGAGTGTGGCAGCGGCCAGGTTCCCGTCTGTCTGTCCTCCACGGCTTTCGCTGTCTCTCTGGGTGTAGCCTCTCCCACTTTCCCAAGTCTTCCTGTTTACTCTCTTCCTTCAGTCTCTTCCTCCTGAATACCTGTGGCTGTTGGTCCTCCTGCTTCCTGGAGTACTTCAGGTGCTCCTCTGAAGACCAGCCTGGTGCGGGGGTTGTCTTCATGTCTCTTCTTTCCAGCTCCTCCTTCTTTTTGCTGTCATCTCCACCATTTGCGGACAGAACCCCTACTCTTTAAAGCCAGAGGCTGCCATCCTCAAACTGATTTTGGGGGATTGTCCAGCTTTCAGCTTGAGTAGCAGTGTGGGGATTTTGGCCTCTTTTGGTAGAAAGAATTATGTCAGGGGTCAGGGATTCCAGAGTGAGCCTAGGCTTTGGGGTCACAAGGGCAGCTTCTGTCGCTGGATTTCTCTATCCCATGCCCCCATCCCTCACCTGTTTTCCTGTCCCCTTCCCAGCTGATGGAGTAGTGGATGGATTAGGAGGGAGAGAATGAGAGACACAAAGGAGAGGGTGACATTTGTGAAGAGTGGGGATGGATTTCTCCCCTCCAGGTTCTCAGCTCAGTCCAAGGAGCCTTGAAGAGGAGAGCTCAATAGTATTGTCCTTACTATCACCGATAATGGCAGCACTGTGGCAATAATTATCGTTCATGCAATGATCATCTTAAATAGTTTATAAGGCCTCCTCTTAGTGCAGGATAAACCCCTTCTTAGCCCTCTTCCTTCTTTTGCACCTTTGTACCCCAGCATCTCCCCTCCCCACATGCACAGATGAAGGGAGCAGACACTAAAAGTAGGAGCACCAACCCTCGAGAGGTTTGCAAGAAAGATGGAGGGAAGGGGACTGAGTGAGCAGTGGCCTGGAGCTCTGCCTTTCCAGCAACATGCCAGTAAACACTATGGCAACCTGAATTCCAGTTTTCTCCCTTGAAGCTGCAGTGATTATATAATTCCCAGGAGCAGTTTTGCCTCCATTCCTAGATGCAGTTCTCAGGTGAAAGAGCACCAGGCTCCCTGTCTTCCCTCCATTTCCCATCCCTTCTTCCTTGGTCATAGGCATTGCCCAGGCTTTTTTGCAGGGGGGAGGAGTGGAGCAGGGTGACGGAGGTGGGGAGGGCAGACCTGGAAGAGCATGACTATTTACAAGGAAGGGGTTGTTATGGCTTAATAACTAAAGGAGCAATGAAACATAAGTGATGGTTAGAGTTTCAGGGGACAGAGAGAGAAGAGAAGCCAAATGATTACCTCAGAGCAGTGATGGTGATGAACCAAAGAGTGGAGAACCAAAACAAAGTTGCCAGTGGCTGGGCTTACATTCTTCCCTTCCTGGTGGACTTGAAGGCACTAATGCATCAGCCCTTCCTCCCCCGACTTTTCAGCAGGGAGGGAGGGTGTGTGTGTGTTGAGGGTTGGGGTGTGGGGACCGGTGGTCCGTGCCTCAGAACAGCCTGGAGGGCCACTGAACATCTGCCTCCTGACCTTGGGTTTCAGGCTGGGAGGGGCTCGTGTGAGCCTCACCTCACCTCTAGTGCCCTATCTGTTCTGGTCCCAGGCCAGCCTCCCACTTTTCTGGGCTGATTTTCCATTGCAAGCTCCAGCTAGCAAATGAGTTTCTTAATAGTCAACCGTTTAATAAATAAAACATCAGAATGTCCCTTATCTGCTGGAGACAAGGCAGAGGGGAGAAACATGGGTTCTGGGAGTTGAAGGCACACTGTGCTTTTCTTGTAACTACTGAGTATTACAGCAGAATGGTAATCATCATAATAAAGTAATAATAATAACGATCACAGTTAACTCTCTTTACAAAGGGTCGAAGAACACTGTTGCTCGCACCTCGGCTTGTGCAGGTTAAAGAAAGCGTGACATTAGCTTCTCTTTCTCTGGATCCTGCATGGAGGAAACTGGAGAAAAAGGACTACTGAGGTTCAAAATATTGTTCATAGTATAGCTCAGATACTTTTGCAGTGTATCAGAATAGTACATAATAGAATATATTACGAGAATCAATTATTTCCATAGAGCACAGGCCAGCAATATTTAAATGTGTGCTTGTATACACACACACACACACACACACACACTCAATAAGGAAAAGATATTTTAAATAGATTACACAAGAGCCTGATGGACTTTGGGGACCCCATGTGTTGCGGAGAGGAATGTTGGCAATGCAGTCCCCTAAGACTGTTTGGACATTTCTACCTCGTATTAAGTGGAGAATTGTTCTCTACAGGTAGATGCTACAGGTATAGTGCTTTGCAATGAAATGGTGAGCAACAGCCCCTGGAGCCATCTCTCAGAGTCCTGGTGATGACTTAGGACTCTTCAGTTTTCTCTTTAACCTAAAACTGCCTGAGGTGGGTTCTTCTGTGTATATGACCTCTACTAAAGGAGTCCAAGGGGATCTTGAGGCCCTGCTGGTGTTTGTATCCCTGCTTCCTAGTACAGGCCCCAGCGCCTCATTCCAGGGCCTTAATGACTGAATGAATGCATGCCTGCAGGAACGAATAAATGCAGATCCAGCAAGACCGCCGGTGGATGTGGCTTCTGCCTCTCCCAGTAGGTGGCGCTCCAGGGCTGAGGACTCAGGGGAGGGGCGCAGCCTGTTTGGTGAGGACAGATGTTGGGAGAGAATTTCCTGTCTGCTCTGCCCCTTTCATCATGCCCACAGCTGCCCTGGTGCAGAGAACCACAGAGACCAGTGTGTGTCCTCATGCCACCACACGCATCAGAGGCCTCCCCGGTGTGACTGAGTCCCTCAGTGACCTTGCTACCCTTGGTAATGGAAACCCACTTTGGGTTTCTCGCACACTTGCACACTCTCACCTCAGACTTCTCTTTAGCTCCATACAGACAGCAGCTGACAGAGCCTCGAGGGAGCCTTCTGGGCGATTAGCTAAACTTGTTACAGCCACGTATTAATTTCCCCCGATTTACTCTGGATGGTTTAGTGACTGGAGTGGCCGGTGGTTCCCAAGCCCGGTAGAACAAGAGGTGACCTGAAATTTGGGATCTGTAACCCTGACTTGCAGGGTTACAGAGCTTGTCAGCACAAAGGCGGGAAGACATTTTCCTAACTTCATTAGGGACAAAACACAAAAAATGCCTGGGTACACTTCCCAGCTGATTTCTGTTGAGTCTGGCCGGTCTGCCGGGTAATGGCAGAAAAGCCCCCAAGACCGAGGTTAGGAAGAAAGGGAGATTTGTTCTAATTTTCAGTGATGTTTTCCAACTCCTGGTGTTTTCTTTTCTGCCCCTTCCTTCACTTGGCTTTCTTAGTTGCTGTGGTGAGCTCTGCAGGGTCTGAGAAACCGTGGTCCGCGGGGTAGGAGGGGGTGAGTGAGTGGCTGACAGCACTCTTCCTTTTACAGGAACTGCTCCTGTCTGGTGTCTGGGGTCCCACCGTTTGCTATGTGGTAGCTTCACGTCAGCCAACGTCATCCCAGCTGTGCCTTGCCTGGACTCTGAAAGCAGTGCTCAGCATTCAGAATCAGGAGACAATTTTATTTTCCACTATGGACTAAAGAAAGCTGATAGATTATTTGGGAAACACCTGGAGGCTTAGTAAGACTATTAGCGGAATAATCACACTGATTTAGCCCTTTTCTAGATTCGGTCCTCGCTGTTGCCTAAGTTAGCGTTGGGCACCGTCGAGGAGAGCAGGAGACTGATGAAAAGAGGCGTGGGCAACTGTTCTGCCAGATATCAGGTGCTAAATGTTTAGCGACATGAGTGCTAAACATTCTGATAATGAAACGGCCCTCCGAACCATGCTGTCATTATTAAAATAATTTAGTAAACACCTGTTTCCGTGTACCTCAGGCGTAGGCATGGCATAAGACAAGGACAGCGGCAGGAGGCCTCTGGGACAAGGGAGCGCTTTTCAGGGGTGTCTCAGAGCTGCACGGCCCTCGCGCAAACTCACGGCGCCCAGAGCGAAACGGAGGGCGCGGCGGTGAGGGCAGCTGTTCGAGCCCAGACCCAGTGTTGCAGAGGCGCTTCCGTGCCTTCGTCCTGGAGGGGTGCTGCTTTGTGCAGGAGCATGCCTTCCTCACCAGGGCGGACTGTGCCCGGTGCCCAGGAGCCCGGGCCCCGGTAGCCTTGCTGCAATCCGGGGCGGGTAGTCCTGCAGTCTGGCCGTGGCTCCTGCGCTCGGGCCGGGGGTCCTGCAGTCTGGCCGTGGCTCCTGCACTCGGGCCGGGGGTCCTGCGCTTGGGCTGGGGGTCCTGCAGTCTGGCCATGTCTCCTGCGGTCTGGCTAGGGGTCCTGCGCTCCAACCGGGTATCCTTCAGTCCGGCCTTGGCTCCTGCGCCTTGGCCGGGAGTCCTGCAGTTCGGCCTTGGCTCTGGCGGTCCTGCCGGGGGTCCTGCAGTCCGGCCGGCGGTTCTGCGCTCTGGCCGTGGTTCCTGCAGTCCAGCCGTGGCTCCTGCGGTCCGGCCGGGGGTTCTGCGCTGTGGCCGTGGTTCCTGCAGTCCGGCCGTGGCTCCTGCGGTCCGGCCGGGGGTTCTGCGCTCTGGCCGTGGTTCCTGCGGTCCGGCCGGGGGTTCTGCGCTCTGGCCGTGGTTCCTGCAGTCCAGCCGTGGCTCCTGCGTGGGCGCGGCCGGGAGGGCCTCCGAGACCCGGGGCTGTGACATGGCTGCAGCTCAGGGAGCCGGCGGCGGGAGACGGAGAAGACAGGGAGAGGCCCTGCTGACAGGTGTCTGGGAGGAAGTCGGGGAGCACGGTTCCCACGTGTGGAACCAAGTAAAATTTAAGTGGGGATTTACGGGACCTAAGAACAGTTTGGGCCTGGAGCATAGGAGTCAAATATAGGTTGAAAATGGGCCCTTCTGCCCCAGAGACCAAAAGAACTAAAGGACTAGTTAATCTGGCTTTGAACAGGCGACCAGGAAAGGGAGGTTAGCTGGCAAGAAGCCACACCCCTCAGGCGGTCCCCTCCCTGGAAGCCCACCAAACCTTCCTTTACCTAACAGGTTCACTTTAAAACAGGTTTCTTGTGCTGGACTGTGGAGGGGGCGCCGGGAGGGGGTGGTTCTAGACTCAGGTTCTTTGAAGGGTTTGTCACACAGACAGAATAAAGGTAATGTCTCTTTGGGAATTCACATTCTGGGATCAGAACATTTTACGGGTAGAAGGAGCCTTAGGGACAAGCTCTGTCTCCAGTGAGAAAGGCTCCTGAAGAGTCAGTCACTCAGGCAGGAATGTGACAGAAAACGAGATCCTCAGTCTCTCTATCCTCCTGCTTTCTCTTGACCGCACTTGGTATGTGTTAAACCCTCCAGGAGAGTATCGCTTATTGTTTCTGGTTAGATTTTGCTTAATAAACCTCCCAACCTCTCCCTAGTCTTCTTTCCCCAAACCTGCATTTGTTCTGCCTTAAAATCATTCCTGGGATGTTAGATGTGGAAACAGAGTGGGGAGGAGGTGGTGGTGGTAATCTATCATTAGAAAGGTTTAAAAATAATTTCTTAGACTCCATGGTAAAAGTTCATATGTGTCCACAAGAAACTCCTACAAAATTCAGATCATTATTGTTTGTCTGCAAATGGATATGCCTCCAAGCCTTTTCTATTTGCTTTTTGCCTTTCTGCCCCAATCTAGGCTTGTTTCATCCCCTTAGGGAGAGTGGGGTGACGCGAGGCCAGGCTGTGCTGTAGGACTTTCCTCGGTGAGCTGTTGGGGCGTTCTAGTGGACTGGCAGGTCCTGCTCTTGGCCGAGGCAGGTGACACAGATTAACTGCAGAGTAGAACCATGGGGACATTGAGGTTGCAGCTGGCCGGAGGACAGGCTGCCATGGACTCTACCTGAGTTGGGAGAACAGAGGCCCAGCTTCCTTGTCGGGGTTGGTCCCTTAGGAACCCCTATCTCTTCCCAGGAGACATTTAAATAAAGAGTGGTGGTTTAAATTCGGCACGCGGAAGGGATTCGTCTAGGAGCTGTCTCTGACATTCCCGTCCTCCTTGAAGCACTCACTGGCTGGCTTGTTTGATACTCATACAGGTCATTCCGGAGCACCTGGATGGCCTTTGAGGTTGACTTGGTTTCTAGCTTTAAGACAGAGGTATGAACCAGACTCAGGCTTAGAGACGTGGCCTTTGAGCTCCCTGGAGAAAGTCACCATTTCAGAACACAGTGTTGCAATAATTTCATGAAATATTCAAGCTGCCAATTTGCCAACAGGGGTTTCTTTTAATACACTCGGCTACACTTGGTGTTGCCCGCTTGAACCTAGCTAAAAGGTAAATAAAATAATCTTGTCTCCTGTCCTTCAGAGAACCAAGCCAAAATCTGGACAGTAAATGAATGTTCTTCTCCCTATTGCCTGTGGGCAGAAATGTTGACTTGATTACTCAATTAAGCTCTATTTACTTTGTAACCATTGTGTCATGTTCAGTCGTTTATATTGTTTTTTTCTTTCTAAAATAATCCATGTAGGGCTAAAACCTTTCAAAGATGTTAGCAAAAATAAAAAAATAGGTAAATAAAAATAAATAAAGTTACAGCTAGGAAAATGACTTGGGTCACATTCTTTGACTGGACCTCTTTCTCTGAGAGTTTTGAAGGAATCCAGTTTCCTGCTTTTCATCTGTAAAATGGAGATAATGATCCTCAGCCATGTGAATGACTTCACAGGGCAGCTCTGAGGCTCCAAGTGGGAGAATGAGTGTGAATCTCTGTGCAAATATGTTATTCTTCTCAGAGAGCAGAGCACTAGAGTTTGGAAAAGCAGCGCCATAAACAACTTTCAAAGCATTTCAAACAACTGTGTAGATGTTGTTGGATGGCTGACATTATTCAAAATTTCAAGGATGGAAATGTAAAACAGAGAAATAGAATCTGAGGTGGTCTGGCTGATTCCAGAAAAACCAAGGAAGAAGTGAAAAATGAGTCAAGATAGGCCTGGTATTTTGGTTTGCTTGACAATTTCAACCCACCTGAGGCCAGTAGGATCCCAGCACTGTGGGACCATCTGGACTGCTGTTTCTAACCAGCGGGTCAGGACCCGGAATGCAGGTTTTCCTTATGCCCAGCAGCTGTCCACCTGCCCCGCTGTCATCTTCTCTCAACCATGGCACATGGCTCCCTGCCTTCAGCCTCGGGTCTAAAGCCAAACTGGCCAGAAGTCCTTGAGGGTCCGAATATCCGGAAATGGGGCCATTGAGAGCAGGAAGGACAGCACCTGGGCGAAGAGACGTCTCCTCACTTTCCAGCATGAGTTCGCCGAACCTAAACAGAGCTCCGCAGGGCAGAAGGACAGACTGCCTGGAAAATAAAACTTTGCTTCAAATGTAAACCTTGGCTTTGGAAAATAAACAATTTGTTTTATATAGCAAAAGTGCTGGAGCTTTGTAGGTAAAGAGAGGGAACAGTTCCATACAGCATCTTGAGACATTTATCAAGATAGGAAAGGGCTTTAATTCACATCTTAAATGACAGATTAGCCTTTAGTTTCCCAAAACAAAAATAATCTTGCCATCACAAAGTGTGCTGGGAAACTTAAGTTTGCGCCTTGCTCCCCTGACCCACCAACCCCGGCCTCTAGTCCTGTGATCTGCAGAGCTGTCCATTTTCATTTTTATTTTAAAAAAATAAACTACATTGAAGTATAACACCTGCTTTTTTGTATTTTTAGAATGAGGCAGGAGTAATAACCACCACGTATGAATGCCTCACGTGGCTCCGACTCTGTTCTTGGTGCTTCATGCACTCAATATCATTTCATCAATCCCATGAGGCGGGTGTTAATGATGTTTTTCAGATGAGGAAACTGAGGACCAAAGATCTTAAATAATGTGGCCAAGGTCACCCAGACAATATTGGAGCTGGGACTTAAACCCAGGCCTGTTAGCATTTCAAAGCATTTGTTCTCTCTATTATTTCTCCACATGGGAAAGAGGAGAAAGAGGAACCCACTCCCCACCCATCTTGGAACAGGCTGCCTTGAGCTGGCCTTGTGGAACGGTGCTTGGATTTGCTCTAGAATCTCTGGCTTCTGCTGGTCATGTATAGTGGATACACGGCTGAACACGTGTTCTTACTTGATGGCGCTATGTGGTTACTCTACATGCCTCTTCTTGGAGTTCCATTCTCTAGCTATTCATTTATTCCCGTGGTGTCTGCTTGCGCCCTCCTTGCTTCTGCAGATCCCTCTGTAGGCCTTAAGGAAGACCTCGGTCAGTAAGCCTTGGCTTTGAAATGACCTCTTCGTGGCATGGCCTTGCTTCACAACCCGTTCTTGGAATGTCTTCTCTGTAATTCCCTCCTGGAAAATATACACTCTCCATTTTCAAGCAAGATTCTGATGAGTTTGGGGGACCATCCTTGTAAGCTGAGCTCCCCAGACTTCTCAGTTTATTTGTTTATTATTATTTAATAGCTTTGTTGAGAGATAATTCACATACGATAAAATTCACATTTTTTTTTTTTTTTTTTTGGTGAGGAAGATCCTCCCTGAGCTAACATCTGTGCCAGTCTTCCTCTACTTTATACATGGGATGCTGCCACAGCATAGCTGACGAGTGGTGTAGGTCTGTGCCTGGGATCTGAACCCATGAACCTGGGCCACTGAAGCAGAGTGTGCCGAACTTTTAACCACCGGGCCATGGGGATGCCCCCCAAATTCATCCTTTAAAGTGTACAATTCAGTGGCTTTTAGTGTTTTTACAGAGTTGTGCAACCATGACTACCGTCTAATTTCTGCAAATTTTTATCATCCCCAAAACAAACCCCGTCCCCAAAGGCAGTCACTCTCTATTCTGCCCCCCCTCCAGCCCACAGCAGCCACGAATTTACTTCGTCCTGTGGATCTGCGCATGTAATTGACAACAATCATAATGCTACAGGGGGCTCACTTGTGCCGTGCGCTGCCAGCAGCACTCCTCACGCACTTCAGATCTAGGAATGTCATGACAATCCATATGACAGGTGATGGAGTTAAAAGGAAGCGTGTGAGGTTAGTTAGGGATCTGGGTGTCATTTGGAGGCAAGATTAAGCACTTTCAGTTACACAAAAAAGTGGTTGTAAGACCTTTTTTCCTTTAAGTGTCTCAGTAAGGCTAAGTCTGTAAGTCACATCTACTGATATTTGAAGATGTGATTTATGACCTTTAAAAATTTTTTTGTGGTAAAATATATATAACAAAATTTCCCATTTTAACTATTTTTAAGTGTACAATCCAGTGCCGTTAATTATATTCACAATGTTATACAACCATCACCACTCTGTATTTCCAAAACTTTTTCTTCACTCTAAACATGACTCTGTAGCCATTAGCAATGACTCCCCATCCCTTCCTTCCTTCCGTTCCTGGTAACATCTAGTCTACTTTCCGTCTCTATGAATTTGCTTATTCTAGATATTTCATATAAGTGGAACCATACAATACTTGTCCTTTTGCGTATGGCTTATTTCACTTAGCATAATGTTTTCAATGTTTATCCGTGGTGTTGGATGTGTCAGAACTTCACTCCTTTTCATGGCTGAATAATACTCCATTGTAGGGATATGCCACATTTTGTTTATCCATTCATCAGCTGATGAACACTTGAGTTGTTTCACTTTCTGGCTATTGTGAATAGTGCTACAGTGAACATTAGTATACAAGTATAGTCTGTTTGAATCCTTGTTTTCAATTCTTTTGGGTATATACCTCGGAGTGGAATTGTTGGGTCTGAATTATGACTTTTTAGTTATAAGAGCCCATTTCCTTGTGTGGCTCTCCAAGTTTGAATCTCATGCAGATGAGAATACCACATTAGGGATTTCCATTTTGTCTGTAACGAGGGTCTAGTACTTCCTTTGTGCTCTCAGGGCCTGTAGGGGGACTTTGCCTGTAATTAGGGGTTTAACAATCCAGCAGCTGCCCTTTGATGAGGAGTGACCGATGCAGCCTCCATTCCACAAACAACGAGGGTCTCTAGACCCGGGTCAGCATTCACCTCTGTGCCAGCAGGGCTTTGTGACTCGGCAGGAACTGAGTGTTTGGCAATACAAAACTATTAGTCTGTCTGTCTGTCTCTCTGTCTGCCTGTCTGTGTAGTCCAGGAGCAGCCACACCTGTGGACAGAGGTGTCCAGTCTGGCTGTTGTGAGGACCCTGGGAGAGGATGGCTTCCCACACCTGTGGTTGGGCTGCTGCGTGTCTTCGCTGGTGGAGGGGTGGCCCAGGTGATGAGGGGTCTCTGTCTCCCAGCCTTGGAGCTGCCTGGGGGGAAAGCTGTGGCCCAGGGCTCTCACCCACTCTTCACACATCTAAAGTCCGGGCAAGGGAAGAAAAAGAAACAGTCTGGGAAAGAATCAGGAAAAGAGGAAGGAGAGGGTGAGGGGAGCAGGGGGTGAATGAGCAGGGAAGTAGCAACACTTGGTGGGCCCTGTGCTGGTGGTTGTGGCCCGATTACTGACTCTGGGAACTCCTTTCCAGTCTTGGGGTGGCTACTTTTTATTGCTAATTGTTTTACTGAAAGGTGATGACATCACCTCACACTTTGATTGTTCTAAAATACCTTTTAAATCCTTTTCATACCTATTGTTCTTCAAAAAAAAAAAAATCCAATGAAGTAGTGGGACAAGTTTTATTATTCCTGTTGTTTCAGATAAGGTAAACTGGGCTTAGAGAATTTGAACAACTTGCCTGGTTAGAGAAGGAAAAACAACTATTCAGGTTCTTTTTTGAGTGAATATTGCATGTTAGACTTTATCTTTTGTTTATTTTTGGTGAGCTTATATAGATTATTTTATTTATTCCTTACAAGATCCCTATTACAAGACAGCTTTTTGGCGGCAGAATTGGCCAGCAGCCCCACCCCCTGACTTTTGCTCAGTGCTCCTTTTGCAGCCTGGCTGTGTCGTCTGTTAGGGCACCGTGTTCGGACTTAGGCACAGATCTTAAAGCCCTGTGTCTGCTGAGCTTCACACCCCCGTGAGCCTGTGCATCTTTTCTCCTCATACAGCTCTCTGATTGGTGGGTTCAGCTAGGGCATAAATGTGTGCAGTGAGTGTGTTTCTTTCGCAGATTAGCAGAGTTCAGCATGCTGAGACAGAAATGCAGGTCAGGCACTTTGAAGGCCGATACACTTAGTTTAATCCAACTATTAGTACATTCCTCTCTTGTGGGCTTTGCTTTCACATCCCCTCCCTGGTCCTGCTCATAGGTGGCTCTTGGCCGCTGTCCAGAGCTGAAATGTGCCACAGGGTTTCTCCAAGGTCAAAGCCTCTGTTGCCATATCTGGCTGCCCAAGACATCCTGGGGACCGGAGCTCCACACTTGAGGGGTTACAGTGGCTCCAGAGCTCAGATTTGCTCTGCAGTGGATAGGATCTTGTGGCTCTGTTTTTCAATTATTTAAAAGGCAAAAATTTTGACCTATGCCCAACTGTCTGAAAAACTAGGAGATAAGAAGACTTTTCCCAGGGTAAACTGACTGTGAAATGTCCCTGAAAACAGGGTATCTCATGACAATTGTGATGAAACCAACCCTAAATTGTTTTTTCCCTTCCCAGAATTGGGATGGTTAGTCATTCACAAAAAGTGATCGAGCATCTGCTGTCTGTATGCCAGTTTGCTCACAGGATCTCTGGATTCAAGGGGACCTTCAAGTTACAGTTCCTCCATTATCCCTTCCTTTGGGGACTGTGTAGTTTAGTAGGAGGTAAGATGCATAACCACACACACAGGCACACAGACACCCCCAACTATACTAAAAGGCAGAATATGCTTGATGTTACAAGGAGGTAAAGATGAAAGACTCACAGGTTTAAAGGATGGTGATATAGTCAGATGGAATAAATGGAGAAAGCATATATGAAGGTGGTCACATAGCTGAACCTTGAAGCGTGGACAGAAATGGGGTAGAGAGGAGGGGTGGACATCCCCAACACAAAGAATGGTATAGTCAATAATGTGTCGATAGTCATATGCATTGAACTGTAAAGAAACAGTGAGTTAGGTTTGATTAGTGCAGAGGTTATGTGGGGGAGAAGTGGCGGAGGAGGTTGAGATGGTAGGAAAGGAATAACGTGGAGAGACCCTTGTAGCAGGCTGAAGAGTTTGCATCCCATCTGTTAGGCGATGGAGGGCCATTTAAAGTGTTCGACCAGTGGAATGGTGTGATCAGAGCTGCTCTTCCAGAAGACTAGTCTGGCAGCAGGGTGGAGGATGAGGCAGAGTAGGTGGAGGCCTGTAGGTGGACGACAGTTCTGTGGCTTTTGACATAGTCCAGGCAAGAAAGGGAAGAAGGGATTTTCTCAACAAAAGCCAGAGGGCAAGGGAGCCGTTTGCTGTTATTTAGATGGTAAGGGTAGAGGTGGATTTGGAGGGCAAAGGGAAGATATCTGGCGTACGTGCAGGATTAGAGTTCTTTTAAAGGTGGTATTATGAATGTGTGGAAATGAGTGAAATTATTAGGGAGAGAGAGGGAGATGATGAAAGGGCTGAAGACAGAGCCCTATGTTTAAGGGACAAGAAGGGGACAAAATGGAGGAGACAGAGTCAGAGTGATCAGGGAGGTGGGAGGAGAGCCTTGCTACTGTGGGGCCACGGAGGGCAAGGAGACCACTGCTGTCCGTTCCCTGGTGGATTTGATGATCTGGTATCATCAGTGCACTTTGAGAGTGGGTTCAGGGTGATTGCTGTGCAGTCAGACTGTACAATGCTGAGGCATGTGGGTGAAATGGGGGGCACACACGGACCACTCTTTCAAGAATTTTGTGAATGAAAAAAAAGAGGATGGATTTGTTGACATAGGAGATTTGGAAATGGAAGAGCGGGTGGCTATCGATGAAGCAGATCTGGGAGAAGGCAGTAGGCAGTGGGGTCAGGGACAGGAGTGGGTTTAACCCTAGCCAAGGAGTGGAGTTCTGTCTCCAGAAATAGACATGAGGTTATTGGAGGATGAGAAAATGTACAGTGTTATGGGGTGGCTGAAAGAGGAGATATTAGGGGTCTCAGGGAGGGGAGTGCTGGGTCCTGAGAGAGATAAGGGCAGCTGGCGTGGAGTCTGAGCTTCAAGAGACAAGAGGTAACAGTCAGTGGAAAACACTGTGGGACATCCCAAAGAAATCACTGTGGGCTCCCAAGTCTCAGAGGGAACCTGGCTGAGGTCAGGAAGCATGAGTCATGGGCCAGCAGTGGTCAACAATGATCTATTCCTAGAGAAAGGTTCCCCAGAACTGGGTTTGCAAAGTGAGACAGGCACTAACTAGGTCAAGGGGGCAGAGGGCTCTAGTTCTGTAAGCGGAAAAGCGAAGTGAGGGTTGGTGTGGGAGAATCAAGGTGGTTGCCTAGGACCATCTGGGAGGCTGGCGGGAGTGGAGGTCCCAGGACACATAATTTTAGTAGGATTCAGGAGTCTGAATTCTCCAGCTTGCCTCTGTTCACATAGTTCGTTCATCAGAAGAGCTGGTTGGCTGCTTGAGCTCTGAGTGGCTGTACGAAGGGGCAAGCGGACTCTCTTTTGGGAGTATGAGAACAGGAAGAAGATGGCAAGCTTGGGTGGTGGGGATGATGGCAGTGTGGGGAGGGTAGCATAGGGTGTTGGAGTAGGATGCATGTGTGTGTGTGTGTATGTTTATGGAAGGGTAGGCACATGGAGACAAATTTTACTGGAGGCTTCACAATTTGGCCTCCTGAGAGTTTTCTGGGCACTGACACCAAAGCAGAGAGCCTGTGGTCCAGAGATCTGGTTCAAGTCATGGTTGGAAGGAAGCAGATGACTTCGGGACTGGTGTAGAGGTGGACATCAAATGTCGGGCTGTCACAGACCGTCTGGGCTATCATGGACAAGGAGCTTGCACTGCTGGCTTCAGTCATGGCTCAACAGAGAGAGGAGTGTTCTGGGGAATTCAGACTACAAGTGGCAGCCCAAGGGTGGTTACTTGGCGAATGGCATGCCCCCACATAGTTCCCACCCCTATCTCCCCACGCCGCCCATCCACGCCAGCCGAGCTTCCCAGACTATGATACTGGCTTTCTGGAGATCTGGTTAGCCTTTGTGGAGTGTTAAGCCCTGTGATTTTATATCCTCATGTCAGAATGTCAAATTCCTGAGACGTGAACTTTTTATTATTATTTTTCTTTATCACCTCTCCCTTATAACCCCACAACAAAAATGTTACACACCACTGAAAAAAGCTCAGGTTGGATCCCATTTGAACTTTGCAATGCCTAGATTTCTCTGTAATCAAGAAAAATATATCCTGAATGTTTAATGGAAGGATGTGAATTTTTGGTGCCAAGGACAATAACATGCCGTGGGAGTATGCTCTGCTGAGTGGCGCTGAGTTTGCTCTTGGTCCAGGAAGGAGTTACTGACCAGGAGGCACCCTTAGACTCTGGTCCGGTCCTTGTCACACGCACAGGGGATCTGGCTGTGAGAGGTCTGGCAGGCAGTGTCAGTGGACTGGAAGGCCTTTCCCAGAGGCAGTGGAAGGGACAGTGACTGCAAAGGCCTGGTGTCTCCGAGGTGGGAAGGCTAGCCGTCTGCACTCCACTCACGTTCTCTGCAATGACCTTCATGGTAAATTGCATACACAGTCCGCTGGCCCCAAGTCTTGCCTTTTTCTTCTTGTTCTCTGTACCCACCCCCCACCTCTTCCATTCAGATGGACTTGACCATAGGGTGAGTAACCCCAGGGAGAGGGGTGAGGCCTTGACCTGGAAGCACATTCTCTCTGCCTTTGTCAGCCAGCGAAGTAGCACCAGTTGCCTGTCTGCCTGCCCGGAAACAATGTGTTATGACAACCCTCTGGGACTGGTATGGTCAGCCCTGTGGCCACCATTTCACGCTGTCTGGCCTCATCTGGAAAGCCTACTTGCAAAGTTTGACCTTATTCTGGTGAACCTCAAAGGCAGCGCTGACTCCAACTCGATCTCTTGCTGGGTCTGGGCAGCAGAAGGCTTTGGGGTTTTCCCTTTTTGCACTCCAGTGAAATGGGCAGAACGTACTGTTTTCCTCCTGGGGCGTTGGTTGTGGAAGGAGCTCTGAGTCTGGATGGACAGGTTTCCTCTGCCTGCTGCGGTCACTCTCCATACGTACAACTGGTCCTAGGCATTTCTGTGGAGTTTGGCTTGGTTATCATAGAACGAAGGAGGAGAAAAGAAAATCCTGAAGAGGAAAATGACCCTAAGAAAAATGTTCTTGAGTTGGATGGAGCAACAGAATGCCTGGTGTCCCTGAGAGCTGGATACAGCTCTTCTTTGAGACATCACAGCTATCGCAGTGTGTAGTCCTGTTCGTGCACACTGGCCTATGGACAGGCACAGGTCGGTGCCTCCTACGTGGTTACACTTGGGTTGTTGTCTGTTTGAAAGGGAGAGGATAAAATGGTAATCAAGGCGTCTAGCCTGCGTTTTTCGGGCCCAGAAGTAAATGAAGAGAAATTCTAAGCCCAAGACTCTTAGGGAAAGGTTCCTCTAACACTTGTGGGCCAAATGCTTACAAGTTCTCTGACAGGGATGTGCACGTGGTGTGTGCATGTGTGAGAGAGAGCAGCAGCAGAGAGGACGAGAGAGCAGTGCGCCTTAGCCCGAAACCCCCGGAGACGGCCTGTCATCACAAGGTGCAGGCGTATCTGGGTACAAGCAGTCCAGGGTTTCAACGCATCTCTACCTCTGGCTTTCGTGTTTTGGTCAAATCATTGAACTCTGCTATGTCTGAGGCTTTGCATCTTCTACCTCCCCCCACCCCCAGTTAATAATCTGTTTGTTATTTTACCCCTATTTATGACTATTCCTTGAGTATTGCAAAGAGGTTATTTGGAATACAGCAGGAGAAAACTTTGTGTGCTGGCCCTTTATGTCCTACCAGCTGCATGGGGAAATGGTAGTGTAGGCTGAAATGCTTAAAGATGATTATATCTGAGCTGTTTTCTTTGAGAAAGAACGTCTTTCTTTCTTAAAGAGTGGGGCTGAAGCATGTAAAAACCCTGCTCCATGACTTCAAAAATAGTACCAGAGAAAAAGGGCTTTGGGTTTTAAAGGCAAATCCTGTGCTTCCTTGTCCTTGTGTGTGAAACTATTGCGAGAGGTCCTGACCCGGGGATGCCTTATCTTACGTGCAGCAGATGTGGCTAAGGAGCCACACCAGTTCCCAGGGAAGTCTTTGTGAGGAGGCCTCATCCTATCTTGCATTCTTTTCCTTCCTTCTGGGTTTCTGTCCTTCAGCCTGAAGCACGTGCTTTCCAGTTCCTTCAGCAACAGCCTCTACTGGTAAACTTCTTCAGTCTTAGTTTGAAGTTGTCTTTTTTTGTGTGCTCTTGAATGACAGTTCTGTCAGGTACAGAATTCTGTGTTAGCAGTTGTCTCCTCCAGCACTTTGAAGATAGTCCCTTATCTCCTGGACTCTTGCTGCTGATGAGAAGTCTGCTGTGAGTCCAAATCACTATTCTGATTTTTAAAAAGATATTCTCTTTGTCTTTAGTTGTGCAGCTTTACAATGTTATGTTAATACATCGATTGTTTTTTTTAATCTTGCTTGAGACTTGATGAGATACTTCAATCTAAAGATTCATGTTGTTCACCAGTTCTGGAAAATTCTCAGTCATCTTCAAATACTGATTCTCTCCCAATCTATTTTTTTCTTTTGACACTATTAGTAAATGTATATTGAGCTTTTTCATTTTACCCTTTCTCTTAAATGCTCTTTCATATCCTTTATTTCATTCTCTTTCTTTGCTACATTCTGGATAATTTCTTTAGCTCTATCTTCCAATTCATCCTTTTTTTCTTCACTTGTATCTAATCTGCTGTTTAACCTTTAAATGCATTTTTATTTTCAATGACTATTTTATTTCTAAAAGTTCTATTTATTTCTTTTTCAAATCTTTTGGGGTTTTTTTATAGTGTATTTCTTACCTTTATGGTTTCTATTCCATATTTAGATTGTTAACCATTTTAAACAGACACACACACACATGATATTTGTAGTCTATTTGAAATTGTTTTATCTATTTTAGCGCTTGGGGAATGGTTATCCTGTTTCTTGAATCTGCTGACTTTCACTGATGGTGGATCATTTCTTTCTGTGGCATATAAATTTTGATTGTGAGGCCATCTTTGTGAATTTTTCTCCCATGAGGTTCTCAGCACCCTGAATTATGGAGGTGCTGCTGTCTTTTGCATCTGCCTCCAGTGGGCAACCTTAGTAGTTTCACTTCTCTAGAAACAGTTTTTAATGTTGGCTTCTCAGCTTGGAGTGCCCACAGCATAGTGGTGTGTAATTTGTTCTGAGAAAAAATTTTCCCACCCGGAATCTCAGTCAGAGACAAGTGGACACGTATATAGAGTGGACTGAGCTATACAAACAGGAGAGATTTTTATTTTTCTACCATTGCTGTGTTGGATGTCCCTCTCCTGTTCTTTCGTATCATCTTAGGCCTATCTTAGCTTTCCACTCACATTCAGTTATTAGAACAGTCTTGTTTCAATAGTTAGGACTCATGTTACGAGATTAAAAAGTCCATGGACTACTCCAGGCCTCACCTATGGCTTTCAGGTTTGTATGGAGGAAGAGAGTCATGACTTACTTGTTTTCCCTCTTTTAGTCCCGCCGCTCCTCTACTTCTGGGCTTCTTGGATTAGGGCAGAGGAGAGGGACTTTGAGGAAACAGGGCTAAAGTCTTTGTCCTTGGTGCTGCTTTTGCCTAAGATTGGCTGTCATGCTCTCTACTATGGTAGCCCTCTCAATACTGGCACTTTCTTAGGGCACCCTTGTGGGTTCTTGGAAGGTCCCCATGGGGTCCTTTATACTACTCAGTTCCCTTATGTGGGTGATGTGGTAAATCTCCCGGCCTCTCTTCTGTTGAGGCAACCCTCTCGGGTGGAATACTTTACATGGCTTGAATCCAGCCACCTTATATGTAATCAACTCAGCCCAGTAGAGGCTGCTGTATTGTTAAAAGTTGGAGTTGCAGGCTGCTTCCCATTGTTGCCCTGTCAGCACAGCTGCCCGAATTCTCCCGGAGAATTCTCCAGGCAGGAAGCAGGCACCATCCCTTGGTTTGTGTGCACCCTCCAGACTCCAAAAGACACGGACCGAGGCTTTCCCGGGAATAGTGCTCTGCTCTGGTACTCCAGGCTGGGTGTATAGGTCTTGTCACTTAATGGGCAACCGGTTAGGGGGTGAGAGGCTGGTCTCTCTTTATTGCAGGCTCTCTGGTCTCTAGAGATGCTCCCCATCGTGCCCACCTCACTTAGCTTGGGAGGAGGGTGAGGGAAGCACACTGTGCCCCAGCCCACACCTTACTGCCTCCAGGATGCCTGTATTCCTAGTCCTCTGTTCATATAGGCTGGATAGGATGGTGGACGGAGGATCCAGGGACCTGTTTGGCTCCTCTTAGTCCTGCAACAAGGTATCTATCAAGTGCCTCTGTTGTCTAAGAGACGCTTCTCACTGATTGTTCTTAGGTTTGAGGCTTCAGCTGGAATTCCAAGACAACAGGAAAAGCCCCCATCAGCGTCTAGTGACCCACATTTCCTTATCTCTTCATTGGGCTGGTGGGCAGCGGTTTTAGACCCCTTTTTACTAGGGAGCAGTTGTTCCAGTTTCTTGGCTTTATGCCAGGGCCTCACTTCCACCGCTTGGCCTTGTGCAGTACCTTAGCTCTGACTCGTAGATGCCAGAGCCCCAGCCCTGGCCCTCTAGCCAGCCCCATATCCCCCAGGGCCACCACAGCTGTAGTGCCTCTGAGCTCATTACTCAGCTCTGAGTTCTCTCTTCCCTCCTGGGGCGGAGGAGTTCCCTTTCTTTGTGGTCAGCTTATATTGCTTAACGTTTCTCTGCATCATAAGAAGAATGAATTCTCCATTTCTTAGTGGTCTAAGTTTGTCTGCCATATTGCCAGAATTGGAAATTTGCATCTATGTTTAATAGACCATTAGTAGTACTTCCACTTCCATCATAAGGATGTTGTGAGGACGAATGAGATCGTGGATGTGGACATGCTTTGAAAGTATTGACTCATTTATGAGGAAGGGATTATTATAAATATACCTTTCCCTGGCTTGTTAAATCATTCTCCCTTGAACTGGTCATTTAGTAAAACTGTATTTATAAGGGGAAACTCTCAGAAACCAATGCGACATGATGATATTTAATGGTTTACCTCCTTTAACTATCACCTCCCATTTATGGCACCTAATGATTTCCAGTCTGTCCGTTCGGACTTACTCACTTAGAGTATTTTAAACTTCCAGGATGTTAGTCCCTTATTGCTTCTTTTTAATATTGTTGGGCATAAGACCTATGTATAAGGTAAATGTTAAAATATCTATTTGGTATGTCAGGTATCTATTAGGTAAATTAGGTATATTAGGTATATGCCAGGAATATCAGGCTGGCTCATTCTGCTGTCTTCACTTAGAGAACTAAAGACAGGACAGACTATCAATCATCAATCAATCAATCAATAAACTAACGTTAACTGAGGGGTTACCGTGAGTTTGGCACTGTAATAGCCACTTGGCAGAGGGCATAAACAGGCATAACCAATTTTGACAGCCGTGTATTAAGTGTCTACTAGACACCACACAGACACAGTGCTAGATGCATTGATGAATAAAACAGATAGGCATCTGCCCTCTTCAGCGCTTACAATGGAACCACTGGCTGAATTATATTAGAATTTCTCAGTGGTGGCAACATGATACAATGATACAAACACACTTGCTTGAGAAGTGCGTGAATCCTCCAGACTCTGGAAGTCTTTCTCAGCTCTTAAAGGAGCTTCAGTGTACCGACTGATACCCTGATCCCATCAAGGACAAAGGTTTTTAAAAAAACCTAGTCCAGGAGTTGAGCAGCTTTTGCTATAAGGGGGTCAAACAGCATGCAAGGAGATTTGTTGTGGGGTTGAGTTGCTATTTCTGTTTATCTCTGGTTGTCATCTTCCCTTTCTGTGCCCTTTGCATTGCTGTGGAACTTCCTCGTGTCACCTCAGGGATCCAGAGCTCTCTACTTTTACCTCTCCTTTCCTCTGTCAAAACCTTCTTACAGAAAACAGGCTCTGATCCCCGATGGAGCCGTGCAGCACTGTCCCTGCTCACCCTGGCCATAGGGACGTGTCTTGGGTGAGCTCTACTGGAGGCAGGCTTCATCAGGAGGGTGGGAGGAGAGCGGTTCCTTCAAAGATGCGGTAAGTCCTCCTCCAGGAGGAGCGGGGCCACCTGGACCCTGCTCAGAGGGAGGCTGGATCAACTAGTTACATTTTTGTATTAATTTAAGTCATTTTATCTTCTCTCTGAAGTATTTGCAAATTCAGCCTTTTGTCTAATTGTGAAATGAAAGACTTCGTCTCTTTTCCAGTTATTCCAGGCATCAGCAAATAAGTTCAGGAGGAATTATTAAGACTAAAATCATTCTGTGGGTGATTGTACTGAGCCTGTGGTTTCAAATTAAATCAGGCAAAGGATGTACCTAAGACGACAAATAGATTTTAGGTCCTGTGCCAGTATAGGACTGGTTATGGCTGCCTCCAGTGCTGCGTGTTGAAAGGGTTCTGAACTGTTGCCTGAGCTCAGGGGAGAGAGTGCAGTGATTGATTGGTGATGTCTGCCAAAGACTTAGGATGGAGGTAGGGCATGCAACACGCCTACTATTTTGGCTATTCCTGGTAGAGATGGATAGATGCTTAGGTTGTAATTTAAACAGCAAGCTGATTCAGTCACTTCTGTCACACAAATAACCAATTCACTGAAAAGAAAATCAGTTGAGATATGTGTTTGGTATAATATTGGTAAAAAATAAAGAATACCCATGTTATAAATTCTGTTTTTCACTTTATATTCAGCTAGGTTGGTAAATCATAGACATACTTTTAAAAGTGAATTAAATCTGAGCACTTCTAATTTCTGGTCTAACTTTCCTGAAGCAGTCACTAGATAGTACTTTATGGTTTTATTATACTGGCTTTGTAAATATTTTTCAAAACATTTCACACATATTACCTCATTTTATTCTCACTTGATCCTTGTGACAGATTTGTTTCTAGAGCATAGGTGGAGAAACTGATGCCCAGAGGTGCTCTGACTTGCCAAAGGTGGTCATGAGCAGGTGAGGTGTTGGCCCTGATCTCTAGCCTTCTTCCTTTGTACCGTGAACTTTCTGTGACTCCCCTGGGCTCTTTGAGGAAATTTCCATCCTGTTGATTATTGTTGATGTAGTCTCTCAGGGGCAGGAGACTGTATCTTGGTGTAGTGACTCAAAATCGTGTCTATTCTCTTTCAGCGTCAGGCTGATGAATTAGACCCCACTGCTTTGGTAAAATACTTCGGGTTTATAGGATGGAAAATTTTGTTTGGAAATGAAAATAGCCCATAGTCATTTGTACCCTGAGGTTGTCAGCTGATGCCGTCTGAGTCGCCCCTCACCATCTTCTGGCACCCACAGGACGCCTCCCTGTGGTCCACCTAGAGTGGTCTGAGCTTGGCCATATTTGGCTTTCTAGAGCTTGTTGGCTTTAGAAGTGCCTTTCAACCTGCCAACACCCAAGTGGAGACCCAGATCAAGCTGTGCATTTAAATGGCTAGGCTGTGGAGAGAGCTCAAGTGGAGACATCCAAGGGCTGTGGGGCCATTTACTTAACATAAATCAACTCTCTGAGCATGAGCGTCTTAAAGCATTCCTTCAGTTATAAACAGTTTAGTGTCATGACAGCCAACATCTTCTCACCCTCGCTTTCCTCAGCCCAGACCTCCCTTTGGATTTGTTTCTACAACCAGAGACTTTGATGATTGCAAGGGATGGTAAGGAGGCCCTTCTGGGGAATAATAAGCTGTTGTTTGCGAGCCCTTCCTCCTGGAGTGTTCGTGCTCCACGGGTGCAGGCAGACTCCCTCTGTCCTTGATCATTGCTCCAGTGGGTACTTTGCTAAGTGCATCACATATACTATCTCATTTAATCCTTACCTCCAATTTATGAGATAGGAACTGCTATTATCCTCATTTTACAGAAAGGAAAATTGAGGTTGAAAGAGCTTAAGTAATTTGCCTAAGGACACACAGCTAATAAATAATGGAGCTGGAATTTGAACCTAGGCAGCTGGTTTTCTGAGCCCTTGCTCTTAAAAATCGCTGCCATGATTATATTGTTTTTCTTTTAATTTGGATAGTTTATTGTTGGGCTTTTGAGATTTTTATTGGTAGCTTAAATAGAAGCCCATATACTGGCAGGACAAGCCTGTGGATCTGGGCAGACCTCCCCTAGCAGGAGGAGGTTTGGGTTAGGAATGTGTGTCATCATGGACACGGTGTCAGCAGGCTGGCCTCGCCCAAACCTCGAGTTGAGAACAGTGAAAGGCAGGGATCCAGGGGCCTGGTTTGTGCTCAGGTTTCTCCTGGGAGCGAGTGTGCCGGGGCTTGTGCCTGCACCCGTGGGGTGCTAACAGGCAGGGACTCCATTCTGGTATAAACAGGGGTTGGTATATTTAGAATAATCCCTAGGGACTGGCATTTGTGTTTATCTGCATGCTCAGAGATAAAAGTCAGGGAGGTGGGTCACTAAGAAAATGCTTGGGTTGACATCCAGTTGACACAATGGCTCTTTCCCAGGGATACAAGGCAGCCTGTTACATAGGGCCTATTTTAAGGTCTTTATCAGTTTGGAATGGTCACTTTCTACACTGCAGTAAAACAAGACTAGCCTGGATCTGCCTTTCCTGACTTGAAATAACATCATCACACGGGCTTGCCTTAGATTTGGTCTTTCCCCAACACGCTTACATGTTGTGGGACTCTGTTTTCTCCCCCAACCCACCTGCAGATGGAACCTTCTGATTCACTGTCTAATTTAGGGCAGAAACTTGCAGAGCAGTGTCAATGACAAGAGGGGCTGTTTTCACTTCTGGGTATTATGCATGCTTTCCAAGAGGGTACGATAGATAAAGGACACATCTTTATAGATAGATAATGCACACATCTATTTCAGCCCCAGCATGGCTCACGTGCCACCTGCTGCTTTTGGGGATAATTCACTTTTCCTTCTCCCCTTCCCTCCCCTCCCTCCTTCTTTCCTTCCAATATATGTTTTCCTTCATTCCATAAAACATTTTTCCAAGGGGTAGGAAAGGGCAACAGAGATTACATGTGTAGCACCATATATTTTGCAGTCATAAAATTATTTGCCTCTCTGGCTTTTCTTCAGAGTTTGATTCCTATTTATTCTAGAGTTAAATACACTGGTATTGGGACCGTTGCTGATTTCTATAACGAACTCCTGCTCTATGTAGTGGGACTTCTTAAGTGGGCCACCTGTTAGGAAGGCCCAGGAAGCCTCCTGCTCTTGGTACATGTAGTGGCTGTGCTTGAAGGACACGGGGCTCTGCACTACAGTGTTTTCCACTGAAAGGGAAATCAAGAAATGGAGTGTAGACCAACTACCCGTGAAATCCGGGAGGGGGACAGAAGTACTGGCTGGAGCAAGACAAACCGTCATGATCTGGAGCAGACTCTAAGCTGGGTTTGTGTGTGCTGGAGAACTAGCTGAAGTTTAAAGTTTGGCAATGAGACTGACTAGTGTTCACTACAACCTGAGCGTGTTGCCCACTCGAGGGATGACTTAAGATGTGTTTCTTTTATGGTCAATTGGGAAATTTAATTTAGGTACAGCTAATAGCTGTGAATGTGAGGGTATGTGTGTCTGTGTGTGTGGTAGATTGCTGAGAGTTTTGTGTATTTTGTTTAAATGCGAACATTAGCTAATCTAGGCAATGTTTCATATTGGGAATATCTTGTATATAAAAATGATATTAGGGTTCAGACTTTGCAGTTGATTGCAGCTCTCTGTTTCATCTCACCTTTTCTTCTCCAGTCTTTTTCATGAGAAAGGGGAGATACTGATGTATGGGTGGTTCAAGGTACATAATGTTCTATATTATAGCTTTTTAATTTTTATAACTTTATTTTTAAGAGGAAAGGGAGTGGTTTTGGCTAGACTAGGCTGAGTTGGGGTTTCGAAATAAAAATAGCCACAATTCACTGAATATCTAGTGTATACTAGGCCTTGCATCAGGAACTTCATGTGAATTGTGTAAAGTCTCAGAACAGTTCTGTGTTGTAGATATGTGCATTTTAACTGTACAAAAGAGAGACTAGGTTCAAAATAGCTAAATGCCATGGTGGTCCATAGACGTTTGGATCTGGATACAGGGCACAGGGGGTGGGGGGGAGATGACAGTTGTGGCGTCAGGCGTGTGAGATTTGGGGGAGCTGGCATGGAGCCCCTGCATGAAGCTCAGAACCTTAAAGAGCTTCCTGTTTACAAAAGGGAGAGGAGGGAAATGCTTATTGCTCTGGATAACAGCAAGGAAGCCCACTGAGTGTCCTGGGCTTTGCTGTACCACCTGTGAGAAAAGGAGACTCTATGCCTGTACCACTAACAGGTATGAAGTCTGAATTTATGCTACTTACAAATTACAGGAATTTTAGGATAAAAAGTTAACATAAAAACTACATCTCGGACATCAGTGGATGAATGGATTAAGAAAATGTGGTGTATACATACTGCTAGGGATTAAATTGTGTCTCCCGAAAACTCATGTGTTGAAGTGCTAACCCTGAAGTGATGGTGTTTAGAGAGAGGTCTTTGGGAGATAATGAGGTTTAGATGACGTCATGAGGGTGGAGCCCTTCCAATGGGATTAGTGCCCTTAGAAGAAGAGACACGGGAGAGCTTGTTCTTGTTCTCTGCCATGTGAGGATACGGTGAGAAGGTGGCTATATACCAGCCAGGAAGAGGGCCCTCACCAGAGGCCCATCAGGCTGGTACCTTGATCTTAGGCTTCTGGCCTCCAGACCTGTGAGAAAATACATTTCTGTTGTTTAAGGCACCCAGTCTATTGTAGTTTTTCATGACAGCCCAAACTGACTGAGGCACTGTAATGGAATATTATTCAGCCTTAAAAAAGAAGGATATCCTGTCATAAATTATAACATGGATGAACCTTGAGGACGTTATGCTGAGTGAAATAAACCAGACACAAAGAGACAAGTACTGCATACTTATATGTGGTATCTAAAGTAGTCAAACTCTTAGAAGCAGAAAGTAGAATGGCAGTGGCTAGGGTCTGGGGGGAGGGGAAAAGGAGAGTTGTTGTTCAGTGGGTATGGAATTTCAGTTTTGCAAGAGTTGCGAAAAGTTCTAGAGATCTGTTGCACAACAATGTGCACATAGTTAACACCACTATACCATACACTTAAAAATGGTTAAGATGGTAAATTTTATGTATGTGTTATTTACCACAATGAAAACTAGATCTAAGATAATTGATACCCATATGGCCCTTGAAAAATAAACACAAACAGCCCTGCAGCACACTTCTACAGCTCAGGGCCCCCAACAGTTTCATAAAATAAGCAGTGCTGGTTGAAGATGCACTAATGATAGAAACATCAACCTCATGACAAAATAGCCTGTCACGAGGAAGAGCTAGCAGATACGATAAGCAGGAGAATTAGTGCCCCAAGAGCTGTAGTAACAGGACAATTTCAGGAGACTAGAAAATAAGTGTTTTTAAAACAATTAAAGAGACAAAAGAAGAAACAGAAAAACTAACAAAAGAATAGTACTCTATGAAAAAGGGAAGGTTTGAAGAAAGAGCCCAATAGTACTTCTAGAACTGACAAATCAGTCATTGAAGTAAAGAACTTGACGAATGGGTGAAACATCAAGTTAGACACAGCAGAAGATAAAATCTGTGATTGGAAGTCAGACTTGAAGAAGTTGCCCAGAATCCAGCACTGAGAGATAAAGTATTAAATCTAAGAAAGATCAATTTAAAGAATTGGAAGATAGAAGGATAGACAGGTTCAATATATGTCTAAATGGAGTTCTGGGAGGCAATAGAGAGAATAGTGGAAAGACATTATTTTAGAAGATAATGCCAAGAACATTCCAAAATTTAAGAAAGATAATGATGTTTAGATTGTTGTAGCACAGTGAGTCTTGAGTAGGCTAATTAAAGATATGTCTACATATAGACACTCAACGTAGAAAACTGCTAGAATGTGAAAGAAAATGAGAAAATCTTAAAAGGACAGAAAAGACAGATTATCCTATCTACAAACAACAGACTTCATCAGGCGCAATAGAGGCCCTGGAGACAATGAAATAATATCTTCAAAGTGCTCGACAAATAACAAACTAAATTCTGTATAAAGCTGGATTATCATTCAAAAGTTAGGATGAAAAGACATTTTTCGTATAAACCAAGACTGAGAGCATTTACCTCTAAGATCCTTGCTGAAAGAACTACCAAGTGACACATATAATAAAGAAGCATTAATTATTTTTTTTCTTTTTGAGAAGACTAAGATTTAGGGTGATTTGAAAATAAGATAGTTTTAAACACTGAACAACTGTAAGGTGGAAGGTTAGTGATAGGTGGGGTGGGTGCAAAGATCAGAATTTAATGCATTCTAAGTACTTGGAATTTTTCAGAGGAATAATGAACTATTATTTAAAATATTTTGTAATTCAAAACAAAAAAGAGAAATATCCAGACACTGACCTTTGGACACCCATTATTATCACTAGAATAACGACTAACGTATACGGAATTCTTATTATGTGCCAAGATCTATCATTTCTGTTGCTTCATTTAATCTCACAGCAACCATATGAAAAACATAACGTTCCCATTTTGAGAGGTGAGCAAATAGAGGGCATGTTTACTTTTGTACTCTCGTCACTCAGAACGATGTACGGAATAGTATGTGTTCAGTAAATGTGGGTGAGCCGAATGAGCTGAGGTTGAAATGCAGTCAGCTGTTTGCCCACATTACAGCATTACAAAAGTGATAAAACCATCGTTCTAACTCTGATCTGTCTGACTTCACGGTCTGTGGTCCTCTGCGGTGCTCTGCCCCTCGTTATTTCCTTCTCTGGGTCAGTGACTTTCTGGAACAGTCAGGCATTGGCTCTGTACTTCCTGTGAATCGATGCCCCACTTATTCCCCGCTCACACATTCTTTGGTCTCCTATGTGACATGTCCCATTCAGACCTGATGCCTGGCTGTGTTTCTGCCGTGTGTCACACAGACCAGCAGAATCTCCTTGATCTTTGTTTTGATTTCACAAGCCTGGCCTAGCTGTCTCTCCCGTTTCTGTGTGGTACTCAGACAGCATCACCAGCACTGTGTTGCTAGGAAATGCAATAATGATGATAGCATTTACAGAACGTGCCCTTCCTCCCGTACACACCTGCCTTTACCATCTGTTCAGGACGCCCACTACTGCTGCTTTAGTACCTTGACCCTGCCCGATTGAGATGCTCTGCTACATTCTAGACTGTGGATCTTAGAGCTTGGATTTCTTTAACCAAGGAATTACCAGTGAGAAAAACAGAGCCTGGGGTTGCTAAGCTACAGTGGACCCTGTTCTAGTCACACACTGGAGAAAAGGTGCTGAGATGTCCTCCATTCAGGGTTCTTCATTCAGTTTCCTATATTTTTATTTTATTTTTTTTAATTTTTCCTTCTCCCCAAAGTCCCCCAGTACATAGTTGTGTATTCTAGTTGTAGGTCCCTCGAGTTGTGGCATGTGGGATGCTGCCTCACTGTGGCCTGATGAGTGATGCTATATCACACCCAGGATCCCCCGGGCTGAGGCCGCTGAAGCAGAGCACACGAGCTTAACCACTCGGCCGCGGGGTTGGTCCCTCCTGTATTTTTAATAAAAGGGCTGTATCTTCTCAAGTCTACTTGGGAATCTCTCTTTCTCTCTCTCTCTCTCTATTTATGCCAAATTAACTGTTAAGTCTGTGAAAATATTTTGTTGTTGTTTGTTTTCTTGCCCCTTTGGCTTCTTTAGCTGTGAACTGTACTGCTTGGTTTCCTGAATCGCCAGTTTGTTTCAGGCTGACATAGTTAGTCGGGTAGTCCCACACGACCTGGCTTTCATATAGAATGGAAGGGAGCCCTGAATGTCTTTAGGTTCCCAGTACTGGCTTCTCACACACTGGCATCATCCTTTTGAAGGTTTTTTTGGGTGCATGTGAGTAGACCTGAGATCAAATCCATCTGAGGGGTTTACACTGCCAGTGTTTGCAGGCCTAGTGGACAGGTGGCGTCCTGAAGGCAAACAGAGGCTCTTGGCTTGCTGCTGATGGAAGCTGTGGGCTCCTGCAGTCTCTCTGCTTTCCCCCCAGAGGCCCTGGCTGTAGATCCCAGCAGTACCAGGGCAGCCTGTGGTGTCGAGGCCAACATCCTGTGGTTCTGTGGTTAAGACAAGCATTTCAGTATCCCCAGGCTGGCCAGAGGCTCAGGTTATACCTGTCTGAGGGAGCTAGCTTGGGACAGGTGGGAACAGCATCCACTTTGCAGTTGGAGGAGCTGGGTTCATGTTCTGACTCAACCGTCTTGGATATGGCCTTCGGAAAGCCTTCAAGCCTCAGTTTCTCCAGCTGTAAATAGGGCTGTTAATCTCCATGTTGCAAAGAGAATTGAGTGAGATAATAACATGAGAAAATGCTTTGTAAACGTTAAAACACAATACAAATATAAGGCATTGTTACTCTCAGTGCTCGGAGAATGGATTGTGGGAAGTTAATGGCCCTTGCTGACCATATTTCAGTGCCAGGAACAACGAGAGCTGTCAATAAATATTGATTAATGATGAGGTAGAGCAGCTGTTTGACTCAGTGTGGAAGCCAGGGCTTTATATATTGAATGCATGTATTCATTCAGTCATTCATTGAGCCGATATTTATTGAGTGCCTACTAAATGCCACGCGCTGGGGATACAAGTGAAAGGGACAAGTGGAATCATGACGAACGTTGTCTCTGGCCCTCACAAAGGCAGAAAAATAAGGTGTTTTTTAGAAAGTTAAGTTTATTCAGTATAAAGGATTGTCCTTTATGTTGATAATATATCTGCCCTGCTTTTTGGTGTTAAATGTCTTTTCTTTTATGAAATGATGGTGATCGTAGATGGTAGCTGATTTTTGAAAAATTTCTCATGTAGCAAATTAAAAAGAGATGTTACAGGTCCTCGAAACCCAGAGCTTAGGAGCCACTGATCCAGCCCAACCTCCCCCCCAATGCAGAAGTCTCCTTAGCATCCCTAACAGGTGGTCATCCCAGTTCTACTTTGATAATTCCAGAGAACGGGGCCTTACTAACCTCACAAAGCAGCCATTCTGGTTTTGAATAGCCTTTATCTTTTGAAACAAGATAAAGTCAAAATCTGTCATCCTCTAACTTCTGCCCATTCATCTCCCTTCTTCTATCTGTAGCAAACAAAATGCTTTTACTCTGTATTTAGCCCTCCAGATTTTCCAAGCAAGCTACCGTGTTCCTTCTAAGCATGCTCCCAGGGGCTTGCACCACTTTCTTTACCCAGTTCTCTTATGGCTTCGTTCTTTACCCTTCACCTCTTCTGGTCACCCTCCACTTTGCTAGTGTCCCTCCTGGAGGGACACAGGCTTCAGCTGTGGCTACTTCCCTTATTCTGGGTCTGAATGCAAATTAAAGAAGTAAAGATTACATTGACCTTTTTGGCAGCTGGGCTGTACGGCTGACTCATGTTGAGTTGCAGTTTGCTAAAACCCCTAGGGTCTTTGTCCTGTAAATTGCTGATAAGCCAGGGCTCCTCCTACTTTGTGTTTAGGCAGTGATGTTCTTTCCTCTAAGTGCAGTACCTTACATTCCTGCATGTTGTATTTCATCTTTTCAGTTTGGACCATAGTTGCAGCATATTGAGGTCATTTGAATCCTGATTCAACCTTCCAACTTACTAGCTATTCCTCCCAGATTTGTGTCCACAGCACATTTGACAAATTTGTCTTTATCCGAATTTTTGGTTCAGTGTTTAAAAAGCTAGAGCCAAAGGTAGAGCCCTGGGTCACATCAGTAGAGACCTTCCAAGTTTAAATGCATCTGTGCATCCATGCACTCAATATCTGTGCATAGAATCAGTGCATCTATGAATGCCTCAATCATCAATGCATCTCTGTATCACATCAGCTAACTACAGGTCCGCCTAAATGTATTATCCATACTGGTGATGTGAATTCTGCTTCTGACTCTTCCATTTGCCTTTGTCTAGGCAATGTCAACCATGCCCATTATTGAACCCACCGTTGGTATGATTATGACTTTCAAATTTACTTTTTTAGCCCACTTATCTGTCTCAAGTTCACATTCTTTATTTTTTCCTGGACGTCTCCAGAATGTTTCGAGTGTTTCAAAATCAATTAATTGTCTCTCTTCCCTCTAAAACCTTCTTTTCCTTCTGTGATGACTATTTCAGTGATGGCACCATCAAATTGGTTAATCAGATACCTGGGAGCCATTCTCAATGTTGTTGTTTTCTTCTCACTGCACAGCTAGTGCAGTTAGCTGGTCTTAATTCTGCTTCCTTAATGTTTTATAATCCACCCCTCGGACTCTGATCTGTCTTGACTATAGGATTGTAAGAAAATTCTGACTAGATTCTTTATTCCTGGTCTTACTCCTTCTAGTTCATCCTCTGCTATGTTACCAGACAGCAAAAGCGTGAATCAGATTCTGTCATCATTCTGCTTTGAGCTCTTTGCTGGCTCCCTGTTGACTGGAAATGGTGGCTGGTCCTCATAGTCTGGGCTTTACTTGTCTGACCAGTCTCATCTCTTCCTGTGCCCCTTTCCCAGCGCTGCACTTCAGATGTGCTGTCTCTGTTGGCTCCCACGTGCAGAACGGCACGCTCACTTGTACTTTGCACATGCTCTTCCCCTACCACGAGTGCCTTTTCACCCTTCTCGTTAGCTAACTTCTACTCCTTCTTCAGAATGCAGATCAGCATCCCCTCCTTTGGGTTCCTTCCCTGGCGGCTGCAGACTGAGGTAGGAGTCCCTTCTCTGAGCTGTAGTAACACTCACGGCATGGCGTTAGAGACCTTGTCACGGGAGAGTAAAGGCCTGCCTCCCTCTCCCACCTGGCTGGGACCCTTTGGGCAGTGACTGTGCTCTTGTCGTCGTTGTGGCCACAACTGCTAGCACAGGGCCTGGCACGGGACAGGAGGCACTCAGGGTTTGTTGAACAAGTGGGTGAGGGGATGGCTTGAGGAATCGTTTCCAATTTACCCTGGACTGAGTGATTATTAATTTCCCTGTTCAGCAATACTCCTTGGTTCTGTGTCTGTGGCACCTGTCTGATTTACTGGCCTTGTAATCCATTAAAAAAGTAAAAGAGGTTCTTTGACATCGATTAGGATTTTTCTCCACAGGTTGTTCCAAATCGTCTGATTTCTAATCCACTCTTTAAAGTGTTAAACTCCACTTTTGCTGCTTAGTTATGTGCTGCTTACTTATTAGTTACGTATATACTTAGTTATGTTTGTTTCTCTGAGCCTGTATTATTAAGAGAAGGCTACCGACCGTAGCAAGCAGCCCCCAAATCTCACAGGCCTGACACAGTAAAAGCTTACTTTTCAGTTACATCACAATGCAGGTGTTCCTTGTCGAGTGGCCATATACAGGTGACTCAGTGACCCAGGTCTCTTTCGTCACAGTCCTCCCCATTCAGCTGATGTGTGAGGACAGAGAGAGGCTTGCAGACGGGAAAACAGAGCGACTGCGTGTGGGAGGTTCTCCCAGACCAGGACTGGACGTTACACTGAGCACTCTGGTCACATTGGCTGGATCTTAGTCATAAGGCCATGTCTGACTGCCAGGGAGGCTGGAAACTGTAGGCTAGCTGTGACCCAAGGAGGAAAAGGGAGCACAGATATTAGTGAGCATTCAGTTTCGGCCATTGCTCTCAGCCTTAGGTCTGACCTCGTGGGCCCCAGGCTTCCTTCCAGAGCCCTTCTTACCCAGGGCTTTTCTGTGCTCCAAGCTCTTTGATCTTCCATCTCCAAACCTGGGTTTTTGCTCCTTGCTCTTTGCCTTCCCGTTCTCTCAGACCCCCTGGTCAGTTGTTCCCTAACTCCTGTTTGCTTGCTGATTTGGCTGGACTTGACTCTCCATCTCTCCAGTTTCCTAGCAACCCTCCTTCCCTCGCTCACGTGTCTGGGACTGGACCATCTGATCCTCAGTACCTGCCTGCCATCGCCATGTGTGTCTCTTGGAGGAGAGCCGGCCTTAGTGCAAGTCCTAGCATGATAGAGGAGAATCCTTTCAATGTGTCCAGTGCTTTGAAGTCCTTCCTATGAGTGCCGGGTATGAATTGGAACTCTATTTTTAGAGACAATTAGAGAATGTAAAGTGTTGCAGTAAGAGCCATGAAATAAGTAACACGTTGGAAGATATGGCTTTGGGAAGCCAAAAGAATCAGTGCTGTGTATCTTGAAGGAGGCAAGCCTGAAGGGAAGAGCCAATCTTTCTATAGATGTAAAATGTTGGTTTAAACTTGTTTTAAAGGGATGGGGCTAGAGTAGATGTTCTTTTGTTACTCTGAAAAAGAAGAAAGTATCTCATGTTTAGTGTGGAATTTATAGGTAAGAGACGAAGGAAGAATTCATGAATTCCAGACTTTTGGGATCTGGGGATGGGCACCTGAGAGAGGTAAGCCATGTGTTTTCCTGGGAAACACCAGGAGTGGGAAGGCCTGGCTTGGTGCCTCGGAAGTGCCCTGCTGGGTGGCAGGAGATAGATGAGCAGCTCAAAATCTCCTGTTCTGTGATTCTAAACAAAAAAAAAGCTGGGTGTTCTGCCTTTGGCTCATACCTCTTTTGAGAGATGCTCCTAGTTAAAGTATTTGTCTTTGGGTAATATTTCCCAATGATTTCATAAGTGGAAGGGATATCATCTTGTAAGTTTTCGAGAACTGTGGTACCTAAATTCCGTTACCTGTTTTATCACCCACTCACTCTGCAGGTCGCCCGCTTGGGCAGATCACTTCTGCATTCTTTGAATGGTTGCTTATCTATCAAGTGGGGATGGGACGGGGTGAATTTTCAGAAGGTTGGGGTGAGAAGGAATTCATGTTTCAACATGCTGTGGGATGCCTAAGCAGAGCCCCCTACACCGTCGCACTTCTATTGGGTGCATTTCTCTGCATCTTGGTTCTTTGGTTCTTGCCTTGAGACATGTGTGGTTATTTGCAAATACTATTTCTTCGAAATAGCACCTTAAACTGGCATGCGTCTCCTAGGGTGGCCTGAATGGTGCCCTCTCCTGGGTTATGGGCCTGGGAGGAGGGAGAGGAAGCCGGAAGCTAACACCAGGAACGAGGCTATGGTTAAAAGCACATGTTCGGCAGCTGGGCTGCTTGGTTTGAACTGGTGGCTTTGCACAAATAGTTAGTTCCTCTGTGCCTCAGTCTTCTCTTCTGTGAAGTGGGCATAACAGTAATGCTTACCTATGGGAATATTCAGAGGATTAAATAAATTAATATATGTAAAATTGTGAGAACAGGCTCTGGCCCATAGTTATTTCTGAGCAAGAATTTCAGAAAGGTACCTCTGTCTCTCTTTCTCCTTTGTTACTTCCTGAACAGCCCCCGCCCGTACATTTCTTTCTGCTTACAAACAAGAGAAGGACCTTTCTACAGCTCTCAGGCTGGCTCAGGTTATGTCAGGAGTGGACCGCCAATACCTGGAGGAGCTAGTTTTTCAGTTTGTAGAATTTAGTTGAAGTGGTTATATATGTAATTGCAGCATTGAGGGGATATCAGAGGATCCAGGATCCGGGAGCTTGCACGCTGTTGACACTCTTAAATGAATCAAGGGAGATGCTAAATTGGTAGGGGAGGGCTTCCAGATCTATATTATTAGTTCTGATAGGGTCTGTGGGGCTCTAAGACTTTGCGCTTCATAGTCTAACCAAATTGAAGCTGTTCCCCAATTCCAGTGAATCATTCTGCTTTGACCTCTGATTCTGTGTTCTCAAGATGTAACGTGTTTCATGCCATATAAGGAAGGCTGAGGCAGGGCTAGAGAAGTGATAGTAAGTGAGCATAAAGAGAATAACAATACTGTATTTTCTCACGGTCTGAGCCTCTTCCATAAGCCCTGATCCCTCCCTCCCTGTCTCCTTGGTGCTGGCCCTAACGCCCCTGACCCTGGGATAAGCCAGGGATGGGGGTGGGCAGTGGGCGCTAGAATAAGCACCACTTTGGAAGTGTAGGATTAATTTGCAGGAGGCTAAGTGCACAAGTTCACACTCTTTTTTTTTTTTTTAAAGATTTTATTTTTTTCCTTTTTCTCCCAAAGCCCCCCGGTACATAGTTGTATATTCTTCGTTGTGGGTCCTTCTAGTTGTGGCATGTGGGACGCTGCCTCAGCGTGGTTTGATGAGCAGTGCCATGTCCGCACCCAGGATTCGAACCAACAAAACACTGGGCCACCTGCAGCGGAGTGCGCGAACTTAACCACTCGGCCATGGGGCCAGCCCCAAGTTCACACTCTTTTGAAAAATTAAATTCAGTGAATGTTCATTGAGCATGTCTTATGTGTAAAGCACCATGCTGGGGACTGTGTGAGGCCCTTGGAGTGATAAGACTTGACTCCTGTCCTCAGCGAGCTCGTGATCTCCTGGGGGATACAAAGACGTAAATAAGACAGGTATGGTGAGCGTGGGAATAAAGGCACAAGTAATGGGGACTTTCACACTTCCTGTGCTGCAGGAGTCCTTGGGGCCCCACCGGCTCATTCGGTGCATGTTATACACTCAGAGACCCTTATTTTTTTAATTTTTTTATTGTGGTAAAAAACACATAAAATTTACCATCTTAACCACTTTTAAGTGAAGATTTGAGTAGAGTTAAGTATATTCACATTGTTGTGAAATAGATCCCCAGAATTCTTTCATCTTGGAAAATGGAAACTCTACACATTAAACAACTTCCCTCTTCCCATCCTTTCAGCGCCTGGTAGCCATCATCCTATTTTGTCTCTGAATCTGATTACTTTAGATACCTCATATAGGTGGAATCATACAGTATTTGTCTTTTTGTGACTGGCCTGTTCCTCTTAGCATAATGTCCTCAAGGTTCATCCATGTTGTAGCTTGTGACAGGATTTCCTTCCTTTTTATGGATGAATAATATTCCATTGTATGTATATACCACATTCTGCTTATCCATTCATTTCGGTTGCTTTTATCTCTTGGCTGTTGTGAGTAATGCTGCTGTGAACATGGTGTACCAATATCTCTTTCAGACCCTGCTTTCGATTCTTTTGGGTGTAGACTCAGAAGTGGGACTGCTGGATCAGATGGTAGTTCTATTTTTAGTTTTTTGAGGAACCGCCATACTGTTTTTCATTATCACCAACAGAGCACAAGGGTTACAATTTCTCCACATCCTCATCAACACCTGTTATTTTCTGTTTTTTTGACAGTGGCCGTCCTAATGGATGTGAGGAGGTATCTCATTGTGGTTTTGATTTGCATTTCTCTGGTGCTTAGTGATGTTGAGCATCTTCTCACGTGCTTATTGGCCATTTGTATGTCATCTTTGGAGAGATGTCTGTTTAAACCCCTTGCCCAGTTTTTAATTGACAGCTAGAGACTTTGTTTTTATTCTGCCCATGCCCCCAGCCACCTGGCGTTGGACTGCTGCTGTGGAGCTGGCCAGGCCAAGTCTGCACCTGCAGCAGCTGAGGGCAGTGGGGACTTCTCCTGGAGAAGCCCCAGATGCACAGGTCACTCATCTCGGTTGGCCAAATAACCGAGACCCCTTAACTCTGCCCTCTTCCTGCTGCTTTCAACTTGTGATGATTTTACAGAGATGAGTCGCTGCCTGTATTAGTTTCCTATTGCTGCTGGAACAAATTATGACAAATTTAGCGGCTTAAAAAAACATACAGTTCTGAAGGTTACAGGTCTAAAATGGGTCCACAGGGCTGCATTCCTTGTGGAGGCTCTAGAGGAAGATTCTGTTTCCTTGCCTTTTCCAATTTCTAGGATCCTCCTACATTCCTTGGCTGGTGGCCCCTTCCTCCATCTGCAAAGCCAGCCTGTAGCATCTTCTCCCCTGCTCCCCTGGCTCTCTTTTATAAGGACCCTGTGATTACATCAGACCCACCTAGATAATCCAGGCAAGTCTACCCATCTCAGAAGCCTTAACTTAATCATACCTGCAAAGTTTCTTTTACCTTGTAATGTATTCGCAGGTTCCAGGGACGAGAACATGGACATCTTGGGGGGGGGAGGTCATTATTCAGCCTGCCCCACTGGGCCTCTGCTGTGTTTTGGCAGTTTCTATAGGCCTGTTTCTCATTCTGCACCTTCCAGCTTCAGACTTTAACCTGGGTTAGTAGAGACAGCATGCAGGAATCTGGAGGCTTGGCCTTGAGCTGGCTGTGGCACTCAGGGAATGTGACTCGCTTTCTCTGAGCCTGAGTGTCCTTACCTCTGAGAAGAGATGCTTGGGCCAGGTGGTCTTGAGGGCCCTTCCGGCTCTGCCATGGCTGAGCCTGTTCCTCTTCCTCACCCAGCTCTCATTTCTCCTTCCTTTCCTCACGCTGCTTTCTCCCATCAGCTCATAGAGGGACAGAGACTTCCCTGAAGGAGGAGAAGAGGACAGGTATGTGAGACTTTGCGAAAATGGCTCCCGGCACCAGTTAATGAAAGGAGGACTGGGACTGCAGAGATGAAGGGCACAGGACAGGGCTTTCTTGCCTGCCTCCTTTCTCCAGCCCCCACATAAAGTGTCCTTGAAACAAGCAAATGAAAATGGGACATGCCATGTAAGCCTAATTGGGTCATATATAACTTGCACAGTGATTTCATATGAATCTTCAATTGTCCTTCTTTTCCAATTCAAGCCTGATAAGGTCAAATATATGTAGATTGCCAGCCAGATGGAAGCTGTGTCTCCCAGTGGCTCAGATGTCATGTAACCCCATCTGTGTGGTGGCTGGTCTGGGCTGTTGTATTCAAGGAGGTGAGAGAGTCTTGCCAATTCTGCATTGGCACTGAGGGGCAAGACATCATTAGGCGTTCTCTTTGGGACGGGGGGTGCAACTGTGCTCTGGAGTGGGCTGGGAGAAGCTCCCAGAGGATGGTTGGCATCCTGTGGTGACTGCGAAAGGAGGGTATAACTCCTTGTGTCTCATATCATGTTTTATCATTGCCAACTCAAGAGGAAGTGTTGCCTTGAAATAACCTTTAGTAAGCATGCATTGGTATTAATGAATCCTATTTATCCTTATAATATTATATTATTCCCATTTTACTGATAAGCAAGCTGAGGATCAAAGGAGTTAACTTAGCGAAGATCACACAGCTAAAAAGGGGTGAGTTAAGACTCAGACTGAAATCTGTCTAATTCCCAAACTCCTCTTTTTCTGCCAAGGCACTTTGTGTCTCCCAGGCTTTTCCCTTCGCCTAAAACCGTTGCCTGTGGGAATGGAGTGTGGGAGCCATGGGTGACGGGGAGGGAGGAGCGTCTCAGTCACCGAAGGATTGAGCCACAGTCTGGAGAGGGTGACAGCCCAAAACCGCATGCTCCAGCAGAGGCAAGCCAAGTGCTTTAGAAAGCTAGGCTGCCTGGAGCTAACCTTTGCGCCAGTTTCGTATTGGCTGCTGTGGTTTTAGGTCCAAATTTATTACAAACTCTGAAAGAGCAAGATACCTGGCTGGACCAACGTTACTGGAGAGTGGGTGCGGGTGGGTGTCCGTGTGCATGTCCGTGTGGCTGAGTGTACAGCTGTGGCCTCTCCTTCGCCAGGAGGCTGGTGGCTTGTGGAGGCAGTGAGAGTCTCTTACATATCTGTGTCTTCCTCGGCTCCTGCACCCGTGGAGCCCCGCAGACATCCTCGACCGCTTAGCCTGTGCTGGGCACCGTGGGAGCTCAGAGAGAAGTAAGACGGGCTCCGCACTCAGGGTTACGTCTCGGCAGGGGAGCAGCCAGGTACATCCTTAATGTACATATAAGGGAGACAACGGCAGAGGCCTGAGCAGCACAGACAGAGGTGACGGTGCTCTGTGCCTCCAGGTCACACATTGGGGACACACGCGTGTTTGTATGTGCACATCTGTACATATGTGCGTGTCTGAGTATGTGTATGTACTTGAGGGTGACTGTGTGGTCATGTGAGGAACTTGCTTTCCTGAACCCCGTTTCCTAAGCAGGCGACAGCTGCTTTCCCTTCCCCCATCACCGCTCCCTTCACACAATTGTGTGATCACTGATGAGTTGGGCTTGGTGGGTGGGGGCTTCATAACTCCTTGGCTCAGCTGGTAAGTTGGACCAGGCATTTGCCATTCTGAGCAGGAGTCGGTAGCCCATAGTTTTATAAAGAAAACTCCCTTTCTTTCATGATGCTCAGCAAACAGTGTCTGCAGTGGCAGGCTGCCAGGGGCCCACCCAGTAATAACTCTATGTTTAGTCCATCTATGTTTTATATTGAAAGGACACTTTTCTTCACTGGAATACTGAGTGCATAGAGCAGACCAAAGCAAATGCCCTATTTGCCCCAATAACCTTCTCTACATGTGTGAAAATGAGGTAACTCTCACCTTTAGAAAGATGCTCCAGGTCACCCCAGAGATTCCACATCTAAGCTCTTATCCCTCCTTAGCCAGTTGTGATTAGCCCTGTTTCACAGATTGGGAAAACCAAACATAGGAAGGCTGACAAACTAGCCAGACGTTCAGGGGGAGCTAATGAGCAGGTACTGGTCCCAGTGGCACCCTGCTGCAAATCTTGAGTGCCTCAGAGAGGGCCAGGAAGAGCGGTGAATAAGTCAGCAGGTGTTTTAGAAGCTGGACCATGTGGGGTGCAAACGTGCCGTATCCTACTCTCAAGGGGTCATGGCCACCCCAGTCCATTAGCCACGTTTGCTGAGGCTGCGGAGCGTCACCCTATTTAAGTGGCTGCGTGTTAGGCAGGTGCTTTTCAGATTCAACTATTGATTAGCATTAAAGGAGGGAGTTCAAGTGGGGGGGCCGGGTGGCTGAGGATTCATCTGGGAAGCCTGCTTCTTTTGCCAGTGTGTTCCAAATCATAAGCTCTTCCTCTACCCCGTGCGAATTCTGGAATCAGTGAGGGCCATGTAGGTGTTTAGGACCTTAGAGATCATTTAGTGAACTGCCTCATTTTGCAGACCCAGTGACTGAAGCACAGACAGGGAGATGCTTGTCCAGTGTCACCTGGCTCCTTAGTCAGGGAGGGTGGGGGTCTGAGACCCATGTATCCAGCCCCACTACAGCTTATCCTTGGTCTTCTTGACTCAAGAGAGGGGGAGTCAAACAGAAAGTGAGGGTGGCTGGAGCTGTCTGTACTGCAGTGGAGGTGTGGAGGGTTGTGAATTGCTGACACTGTGGGCAGGGTCTGTGTTGGGGTGCCCTTAAAGGCCTTCCTGCTGCTCAGCCCAAGGAGCCTCCTCAGCCCAGGGCCCTCCCCCTGCCTCTCCTTCTTTCCTGCAGGCCCCAGGGACCCAGCTCACTTTAACAACATCAACAATAAAAACGATACCAATTAATGACTGCTGTTCACCAAGAACATCATATAGGGCTGCGCCACGCTAAGTGCTTTAATGTTTTAGAATCCTTGAAATAGCTCAGCAGTACCTAAGTCTCAGAGATGTTAAATCACTTGTCCAGCCTCCCAGGGCCCCTTGGCCATACAGAGTATGAACTTTGGTCTCATGTGACTCCTTCTCTGTGCTCTTAACCACTAGGCTCTCCTGCTTTCTCTTCTGGCTGCCGTCATTCACTCGATTCCCTTGCAGTCTGTCTCTGACACTCGTTATTTCCAGATCCCATGCTCTGCTTTCCCGCTCTTGCCCTGCTGTTTTCAAAGAGCAGCACCACATCCAGTTTGTCTTAGAGGTTCTAACACTCCTAACTGCTGTGGGGACATAGTCAGAGGAGGGTAACATAAGCAAGGCGACAGGGTTACAGAGATTGTAGCGTTTTACAGCACTTTTACAGCTCTAGTTTCTGCTCCTTGAATTATAACTCCATTCTGAGATGAAAATGCAAGTGCCGTTGACCTCTGCCTTCTACTTTTGGGCTCTTAAAGGTGGACTTCCCCATCTCTCCCTTTTCACTCCCTTCTGGCCCAGCCTTTAGACGCACTTGAGGCTTGGGGGAGAATCTGGGCAGCGCCAGAGGTGCCCTTGGCCCAAGTTGGGAACTTAGATCTCCAAGGGTCCTCAGCCGTTCTCCTGAGTCTGCCCCACAAGGAGAACCCTCATCAGACGTTTTCTCAGTCCCCCAGGGAGAAAAAGATGTTGGAGTAGAGGGGCACCGAGGGGTCTGGTACTACTGCTCTAGAAGGTGTCAGAAAAACCCAAACAGAAAGAAAAGAAAAGGCAGCTTGGGGCTCAAGAAGGATGGGAAACAAACACATGTGGAAGGAGAGATCTGGCTGCAAGAGTCTCTGAGGAAAGAGCATGGATCTAAGAGGTCAGAGAAATTGGAGGGCTCGGGGCTAGATAAGCCAGTCCTAGCCTGGGTGTCGTTGAATGGGGGCCATGTGCTTCTCTCTGCCTTGGTTTCATCATTGGCAATGGGAATAACGTCATTTGTCTCCTCACTTAAAATTTATCAGGATACTGAGTAGAAATCGCATTCCTTCGGCAAACACTTCTTGTACCTCATGTGTGTCAGGCGCTGGGCTAGGCACCAGAGCTACAGAGATGCGCAAGTCATGGTCTGCCCTGGAGCTGCTCCAGGTATCTGAGGAGAGCCTTTGGACAAGACTGAAACTGAAAAGGCCAGGCATTGATCTAATGTTCTGATCACCCATCTCCCCCAGCCAAAGGTCTGATGCCTGATATTGAATGGAACTTGAGAAAACTGTGGACATATTTGGACGTGAGTCTGGTTTCACTCATTGTGAAGGCATGTTTGTGTATCTGCATGCGTGATTTATTTGATATTTGAGAACAACTTATGACCAGAGTTCTCTGCATCCTTCTCTGGGCCCTGAGTCACATGCTGAGGGCACGCGCAGAAGCCTGTCCAGGGCAGCACTGGTGTCCGTGTGGGCTTGTCCTGCCACATGCTCCCCTCGGCCTGGTCTGACTCACTCCTCCCAGCCTCTTCCTGAAGGACCATTTGAGTAGGGTACATTCCAGATGTCCTCACTTTCTAGCTCCTTTTCCTGAGGATGCCTCCTTCTCTTCCCAGATTTCCTTCCTCTGGGAGTGTTCTTTCAGGTGCTCTAAGTCCAACACTCATCCCTCTCTGGATTTTTTTAAAAAATTAAATTAAATTTTTTCATTTTGGTAAAATTTACATAACATAAAATTTAGCATCTTAACCTTTTTGAAGTATACAATTCAGTGGCATTACATGCATCGACACTGATGTGCTACCGTCACCACCATCCATCTCTCAAGGCTTTTCCTCTTTCCAAGTGAAACCCCATACCTACTAAACAGTAGCTCCCTATCCCTCCTCCCAGCCTTGGGCAACCACCATCCTGCTGTCTGTCTCCACAGATGGAACCGCTCTAGGAACTGCGTATACGCGGAACCGTACAGTGTTTGTTTTATGAACTGGCTTCTTTCACTTAGCATAGTGTTTTCAAGGTTCATCCATGTTGTAGCATGTGTCAGAACTCCTTTCCTTTTTAAGACTGAATAATAGTCCATCGTATGTACATACCACATTTTGTTTATTCATTCGTCTGGCCATGCACACTTGGGCTGTTTCCACCTTTTGACTATTGTGAATAATGCTGCTGTGAACATGGGTGACAACATCTGTTCAAGTCCCTGCTTTCCGTTCTTTTGGATACATACCCAGAAGTGGAATTACTAGATCATACGGTAATTCTCTGTTTAATTTTTTGAGGCACCACCACACTGTTTCCCACAATAGTTGCACCATTTTACATTCGCAACCAGCAACACACATGGTTCCAATTTCTCCGCATCCTTGCCAACACTTGTTATTTTCTGACCTTTTGATAATACCGTCCTAGAGGTTCTCAAGTGCTCTCTCTGGCTTTGAGGGCTTCCATGTAAATTGTGTTGAGCCCCTGCAGGTCCCAGGAAGACCCTGGGATATTAAACCAGAAAAGAGATGAGCGCTGGAGGGTCACAGTCTCTGTGTGGCCCTTCCGTGCTGAGTAACCCCTTCGGTTGAACTTGCCCTGGAGGCATTTGCAGACTGGAGGCAGCTGCTCAGGAGAGCTGAGCGCCCACTCTCTCAGGCGGCCTCTCTGGGCAGCCCAGCCAGTGAGCGGAGAGAGGGGGTGGGGCTGCACTTTGTCAGCCCGTGTCTTTGAGTCAACGGGGAGGACATCCAGGCAGCGAGGAACTGGGTAGGTTTACACTTGTTGGGGAGGGATGACCAGAGCGGTAAGATACGTGGGTCAAAGATTTCTGGGAGCTGAGTATCTGAGCTAGAAGGAACTCTCATGGTGTCTGGTTGAGCCTCCTCCTTCTAAAGAGGAGGAAATTGAGAACCAAAGAAGGAAAGTGGTTTGCCTGAGCACACAGAGCAAATGGTGATGAAGCTGCTGCTGGAATCCCGCTCTCTTCACTTCTGGCCTGCTTCTTCTCACTCCAAACTTGGGAAAGAGTCGAGATGGCTTCATATCTATTTGAAGATTAATATTTACCCAGGAACGCCGGCCTCGGGGAGACTTGCTTATTGTTTCGTTGCCTTCTACCTTCTTGTCTGCCTGCTGTCTGGCAGAGGTTTTTTGGGGATCAATGAGATAAATGGCTTTGACTTTTCTAAATGAAAGAGGCATTGTACTTCATACAAAGCGTCGTTCTTAAATGGCCCGTGAGTGTAGAGGAACAGGCTGATGTGTTTCTTTTGTCCCACCATGATGAGAATTGGAGGCATCCAGGAGGAGGACACACAGGCCGTGGACGCATGTATTTGTAGGTGTGTTGTTTTTAGTGTGCAAATATGTGCAGTGCCCCCTCCCCCCAGGGCAATCCCACTGATAACGCAGGATTTCCGAGCCTTTCACTGATCGAGGATCCTTGGAGAATGGAGCACTGTTTCCAAGGATCTCTGGAATTGTCTTTTTTCTGAATTCTCTGGTGAGATTTCCTTTTCCCAAGTTGACACTAATAATATTTGTGTGTGAGATGAGGTGGTTGCTTAACATGGAGGATGTGCTTCTGGGAAAAGGATTTTTTTAAATAAGATAGCTCTCGTGTTTTATTTCACTTCACTGAAAAGGAGGTACTCTGCTTTCGTGCCCTGAGGCTTCATATGTGGGCATCTGTGGAATGATTCTTCTTAAGTCGTACTTTGTATTTGGGTAGTACTTTCATAGACATGATGTCATTTAGACTTGACAGTTGTCCTGTGAGGAATGTATTATTATCTCTGTTCTACCGGTGAGTAAACTGAGGCCCAGAAAAGTGTACATTGCTTGGCACTTAGCAGTGTGGCTGGTGGTGTGAGTGACCGTCCCAGGTCAGGGGCCTGGGTTCCAACACTGCGAGGCTGTGCGGTTGGAGGAAAGCCGCTGTCTTCCTCTGATGTCCAGTTCTGCTCCAACTTCTTCGAAGGGCTTGCGGTTACATGAATGGCACGTCTCAGACCTGGGGCCTGAGCCCAGGTGTGCTGACTCCGAGTCCTGGTGCCTTTCCCTACGGGTGCACATGCCTGTTCATGCCTCATGGAGCCAAGTTGATAGTAAATGGAATTCTTGTTAAAAATCAAGATGACAAGGAAAAGGAAAGGATCTTGCCCATGTTTCTTGGCTCGCTTTCAAATCACCCGTTTCACTTTACCCTCACCCTAGATACCTTTGTCTGCAGAGAGCCATAGCTGAAGGCACGGGTACGAGCATCCTGTGTCCAGAGCTTCACGTCCAGGCAGCGGAGGGCTGCGCAGAAGGGTGTGCTGAGTTTCCATGGGACTTCTTAACTTTCTGCGGCTGCAGGCAGATGCTTGTCTTCTGCGGTGCTGGGGTTAAGAGGACCAGCCTCCAGGCAGGCCAGGAAGGTGGGGCCTGTGTGCACGCCCTCCCCCACCCCCACCGCCACCAATGGGTGGTCAGCAGCTGGACAAGAATCTGATACTGGTTTGGCCACAGTAATTTTGGAACTATACTTAAACAATAAAGCAAAACCATAACTTTTTTCTCTCTGATTACCAAAGAATCATTTATTGTGCTGAATTTGGAAAATATAATAGAAAAAGTAGCTGGTACTTACGAGGTTCTTGCTGTCAGCACTATTCTGAGAGCTTTACATTTATTAACAATTTGGTCATCACAACAGTGCTGTTTGATAGACACCATTATTATCTCTATTTTACAAATGAGGAATTTTGGGGACAGAGAGGTTATGTGACTCTTCCAGTCACACACAGTAACTGGCAGAGCCAGAATTAGCATCCAGGCTGCCTGATTTCCAAGTGCGTGGCCCCGTGCTAGGCTGATCTGAAATGTTACTCGCCACCTGAGATAACTATTAGTAATATTTTTATGGGTTTCCTTTTAGTCTTCCTTCTTTCAAAAAAATGTCTTTTATAAAGTTGGGGTCCTACTGTATATACTTTTTTGGACCCTGTTTCTGTAGCTTAATATTATGTTGTAAAATGTTTTTCTATATTATTTTTCAAAAATATAATTTCATGGCTTCCTACAGTTCTGTCACATGGACATGCATTGATTTGTCTAACCAGTCCTGCAGTGGAGGTCATTGAGGTGATTTCCAGTTTGGCATTGCTATGATTTACGCCCTGGTGAGCCCTAGATACGTTGCTGGAGTCTCTGATTAGTCCTGTAGGATGGCTTCTGAGAAGGGTAGTTGAGTGTTTGAGTTTTTAAAGACTCTTGTTAGGAGTGCTAAATTGCCTTCCTGGCAGGGTTTATCAGCTTGCTCCCCTCTGGCAAAGTGGAGGGGCCTGGGGCTGGGTTCTGAGGTTCAGCCTCTCCTGCCCTCGCGGGGCTGCAGAAGCTCCGGCAGTCAGACCTTCTCTCCCCAGAACAGTGCCGCTGCAGGAATGGCTCTGCCATTCCACTAAGTCAGACGCCTGGCCATGTGGCTGGGCAGTCACAGGACGAAATGGAGTTAGGGCGTGACTGCCGGTTCCCATAGGTGCCCTGCCCACCTCAGTGGGTGATGGAGGTGGGCAGGGTAAGTATTAGCCAGGCGAGCCTTCCCGTCACCCGTCCTTCCAGACGGCTGGAAGGAAGGCGGTTGGGGCCTCCGAATGTGCTAAGAACTATCCTTGCAAGATAGCACTGCCTCATGTGTTCAGTTCTGGTGATTGGGAAAGTGCGGTCACTCCCTGTCTGTTTCCTACCAAGAAAATGGGGCCAAAGCAGCCAAAGTCTCAGTATTGTGGGGCCTGAAGTGTGAGTCATTAATTTCATGAGAAAAAGACACATCACGGGACAATTACATTTTGAGGTGTTCACTCACTCATTCATTCAGCACACTTTTATTGAGCGCACACTGCCTCCGGGCTGTTCTGGGCTCTGGGGAATGCGGCGCTGAATGAGATAGATGGAGGCATCTGCTTCTTGGGCGTCCCTTCTGATGGGGCGTCAGGAACAAATGTTCACTTGCCATATGAAATAAACACATGTAACATGTGGCACACATACTAACCTAAAATAATTGAGTACTAGCATCTCTAAACTTCTGCCTGGAAATCTGTGAGGGCTAATAAAGCTTCTGCGGAAGAAGTTCTGTGCAGCGGATGTGTTTTGAGCACCTACTGGGTGACGACCACCGTGCTTAGGTTTCTGAGGCCACAAAGCTGGTTCCTAGTCTCAAGGAGCTTATGAATTATTGGGAGACTAGAGAAGGACCCGATATCGGGGTGTAACTCCTCCCAGCTCCTCTCCTTCCCGGCTGAAGCAAAGGAAAGGATGCGTTGGTGTTGGGGCCCTAGCAGTGTTGTGCCAGGCTCCTGTAGCCCTCTTTCCCACTTTCTGCGCCCCCTGCTTGTCCACAGACATCGGCAACTTGAAGGAGTCCCCATGTTTCTAGCTGGGTATCTGACCTCAGTCAGGGCCAGGTCTGTTTTTCACTACAAAGACTACTCTTCGGTGACAGTCAAAAAGCTGAAATGCTGGCTTTCCATAACTTGAACTGATCCTCAAGAGTAGGTCCTGTCATTTGGGTTTGCTGTGACCGGGTGGTGACAGGTGCCTTAGCTCAAATAGCAAGACGTTGCAATTTCCCTTCTCTCTCTGCTTGCACACTCAGAAGACCCTTTGGGTGCTTGCTCTGGGGTGAGGGCTTCCGTCTCACCTGGGATGTCCTGGGCCTCTCTTAGGCACAAGTTAGTTTGGGGGAAAATGTCAGCTTCCCCATCTGCCCTTTGGGAAAATTAGTTTCTCATTCATTTGTCAAGAGTATTAGCCACTGAAAAACGACTTTTGGTTTTGTTGGGTCTTAGAATCTCTTATGCTTTGAAAACATGTCTTTTTGCATAGGGTGGTTGTTTCCTGATCTGAAAATCCACCCACCCAACAGCATCTGAATCAGTTCTCGATTGCTTTTTTTTTTAAAATTCATTCACAGATTAGAATTAAGAGCGCTGTTAGTATTCTTTCCCATTTCTCACACTTTATTCCTTATCATGCTCTTTCTGTTATGACTTCCTCTTGGTATAGACCTATGCTGTCCAATATGGTAACCACTAGCCACGTGTGGCTATTTAAATGGAAATTAATTGAAATGAAATAAAATTTAAAATGTAGTTCCTCAGTTGTACTAGCTACACTTCAAGTGCTTAATGGCCACAATGACTGGTGGCTACCGTATTGGACATCCCATAATTATAGAACATTTTCATCATTGTAGACAATCTGTTGGACAGTGAGGCTGTAGACCTTATGAGTCAGTCAAGTTCAGACCTACAACAGACACTGTTGTAGCCATTTTAAGAGGAAGGATAATTAATACAGGAATTTAAGGGCTTACAAAGCAATTGGAAGGGTTGGGCCCTAGGCTGGACCTTCAGGAATGACTCCCAGAACAACACTGTAGAACTCTCCTGCTAAGAGGACTAGGACTCTGGTATAATTAGGAAACTGGAAAGTCTGGAAGTCACTGTGCCAAGAGCTGGCTCCAGGATCACACCACCTTATCCATGTTCTGGGGATCAGGAAGCCATTGCCAGAGGCTTGCCAGCCTGTGAAATAGATATCCTCCCCACCAGACTTAGTTTTAATTCACTTCTTGAGTTGGCCAACTCCGTAGTCACATCAGGAAGTCCAGCGACGTGGGAGATTGGAAATTGTAGTTTTTAGCTCTCTGGCCTCTGCAGGACAGTAGGGTACAGCAGACGGAGGTTGGGAGAGCTGTTGAGTTAGCCAGTACACCAGTCTGCCACATTTGCCACATGGTGCTAAGACAGACCTGATCCTTCTCTGGAGGAGCACCACTGGGTTTGAGATGGACAGGACCGCAGGTTATCTTCTAAGACCAAGAGACAGTATCTTCCCTGTTGACATTTCCTGGCTATCTTTGTAACACACTAGATGGGGAAGATTAATGGCCTCTTGCTTTCTAGTCGTTTGGTCATTAATGGGCAGAGAAAGCATGGTTTCTGTCTCAGGTTGGCTGCTATTCTCTTAAAGGGAGTGTAGGCCCCTTGTCACTACAGTGAGATGACAGATGGTAAGGGCCAAATGGGCTTCTGCAAAGATCTTGAGTGACAACTCAGCTTGAGAGAAAGCACCTCCTTTGCGCTGTAGATATTGCTAAGTGAGAGGACGGTTAGGACTTTAGGAGAAAATGCTTTTACAGCTCTCTGCTTTCTAGGTGTGAGCTGCTGCTTCTTGCTCTCCATAGATCAATCTGGGTTGTAGTTGTGGGTACAAAGGCTGGTCATTAGTAGTGGCCTCCTTTGAGTGTGGCTGAAGTGCATAACTAAGGTTAAAGAGGGAGGTCGTGCTGTCAAAGCAGGTCTGCAGCCCTGTACCTTTTTCTGCCCTCGTGGCTAAACGGGGAATCCCTTTATGGTGCCTGGGATTTGGGCATCTCTATTCAAGGATAGTATGGAGGCAAGGAGATCAGCAGCACACTGGTAATCTTGGAGCTCTGCTTATTTAGATTGGGGGACCAGGGTTGGGAGTTTTGAGAAGGAATCGTTTAAGCCCAAACCTGAAGTATGAGGAGTCACCAAGCAAAGAGCAGAGGGAATAACATTCTAAGTACGTACAAAGGTACTGTGGCAGACAAGAACTGAGCATTTCTGAGGAATGAAATGAGGCCAGTATGTCCGGAGTGCATTAGACCAGGCTGAGAGAGGAGTGAGATGAGCTCAGAGAAGTGGGCAAGCACCAGCCTATGCAGGGTTCATAAGTCATGACAAAGAGTCTGGATTTTGAAGGGCTTTAACTAGGAGGATGACAGGGCCTGATTTCTGATTTATATGTCTGAAAGGTCACTCTGGCTGCTGTGAGAGTGGATCAGGGACAGGCAAGAGAAGTGAGAGGAGTGTCAGGGGGCTACTGCCGCATTCTTGCAAGGAGTGGATGGTGGCCTGGACGAGAGGTGCTGTGGAGATGGAAATCATTGCTTCCAGCCTCTTCCCTCAGCAATTCTCCCCCACTACCACATCCCGGAAGTAAGCAGAAGAGCCTGAATAAGCCATCCTTTAGGGCATAGATGGGCTGACTCCAGCAGTTTCTGAGGTTTACCTGTTGTCTGCCTTCAGATTTATCACGACATCATCGTCATTACAGTCAATAGCAAATAGATATTGAGTATCTTCTGGCATATGGCCCTGGATCCGGTGCATGGATGGAGATGGATTAAAGAAAAAAATCGACCTTCTCATCACTGAACACTTTTCGTGTCCCCAGCACCAGGCCTCACTCACAGGGGTCCCAGGGAAGCATAAGCCACTGCCTCCTGACTGGGACTCTTCGCTTGGACCTTGCAGAGCAGAATGACATGCGGCTGACCAGTTCATGCCGGTGTCCTGCCCTTGTCCTGCTCCCTTGGAGAAGCAGCAGCTCTTGTGTGCAGGAGGAGGGAGCTGCTGCTGTCACTTGACAAATGGGAGTCATTTTCTTATGTACGAGGAAGAGATCACCGCTGTGGGCACCCACCTGTTTGTGTGTGGCCTGATGTGCTAAGCTGTTGCTCGGAGGCTTGTGCAGGGTCGAGAGCATCAGTGGAAATAGTCTAGGAAGGCAGGAGCCAGAGCACACTTAAACAGTGGCATCTTTTCAGCTGGCAACCAGGAGACAGAGCTTTGAATCAGCTTTGTAATTTGAAAATTGGTCTCTTTGTGTTGGGTAGTTATTTCGTGCTGACGAAAGCCATCGGGGACACAATGCTGCTTGCCTTCCTCCATGGCACCACTCTGGATTCAAAAATGTTGAGTCTGAGATGAAGCTTTTCCATTCCTGGGATTCTTGGATAGTTGTGGCTCCTTGTCATGGGGGACCTAGAGGTGCTCAGGTCTGCATGGGGAATCATCCCAGTGGGTGGGGGAAAATTGCTTGGAGAAGGAGAGGCTGAGCTGGGCCTTGAAGGCCAGCTCTAGTGGAGTCCAGCCCCGAAGGGCCACACCTGTCTCACCTGTGTGTGGCTCTGTGTTGACAGTGGCAGTGACCTTAGTCATGTCACAGGGCTGCAGCAACGCTCAGAGCTGCCAGGACCAAAACACTGAAGGTTGTTTTCTTGTCCTCTGGCTAGGGAGAGGTTGACATTCCATTTTTACCCATGGGCTTATTTGTGTGTGCTTTCTCCAGACGGTGTGCTCCAGAGAGGTCCTTGTGCTCTAATAAGGTCACCTGTGGTATGGGGTGGCTCAGACATCAGCCTACCAAGACGTGGCTTTCAGAACCACCTCTTGGCTCCGTGGAGCCACAGCCGCCTCCCTCTAGGAAGCCCTGGTCTTGACACCTTGGGGTCCACAGGATGCACCCCACACAGCCCTTCTGAGGCGGTGGGTCTGTTCTCATGCTGGTGCTTCCTGCCTTCTTCCCGAGTGTTTTCTGAAAACTCCTGGGTTTCTGGAGCTAGCAAGTGGTAGGAGAGAGGGGGATTAAGACAATGCTTAGGGGTGAGCACAAAGGTTAGAGTTTGAAGACGGTAAGCTGCAGGAAGGGTGAAGGGTAGAGGGCTTGTCGTGAGAGGAGAATCGGGGTCTGGAAAGGCTGACGGTGGAGACAGGGCTGCTTTTACGTTTGTGAGGGAAGAGGAGAACTTAGTCCAGGAAATAAAATAGAGTCTATTAGCCGTTGACAATGCCAAGCCAGGAGTCTAGGAAGGAAAAATTAGATACTGCAGGTCCAATGGACACAGAGTTCCAGCCTCTCTGGTGAACCCAATAAGACATGAGACGGGACTCCGTCACTCCTGGCGCAACAAACAAACAGGGACGCTTTCCACCTTCATTCGTCCCAGAGGTGCCTGAGGGTTCCTCACAGGCTGTTTCTGTGGGGGATGCCATCCTGTGCAGTGACGGTCATATTAAACACAAAGGATGTTCTCGGGGTCAGAAATGCAGCCTTTTCAAAGTCAAGGCCCCGAAGCCCAGTGGGAGGTGTGAGCTTGGCTTGTGGCCATGTTTGTGAGCACACACGTGTGCATGCATGTGGGGTGGGTGTGTGGGATGGAGGAGGCGGAGGAGAGTCCAGCAGTTAGCTGTGAGCCCTGTGCCTGCAGCGGGAATCTTCCGTTATCTCGCTTCGTGACCTTTGATGAGTCAGACGCTCCTTTGTCTTCTTGTGTGTTAAATGGAGACGCTTGTGCTGGCCAGTTATTAAAGCAGCTCGTGTGCTTCAGGTGCCTTTATTAGTCCAAATCCTCTCTTTCGGTTTGTCCCTGGGCCCCTATAAGAAAGGTAAAGGCCCAGCCTTGTTGGGATCTTCCTTGCTCTAGCTTAGGACCCCCACAGTGAGTGCAGGGAGGACAGGGGCGAGGCATGGGAGAGCAGACCTCTCAGTGGACGTCTTGGGTCCTCCAGGATCCTGACATTCTGCTTACCGTCCTTTACTCCTGGGGGGCGGCAGCTGCCTGGAGCAGCTGGGGCAGAGGAAAGGAGAATGGTGAAGGGAATATGTGGTGAGACGGGAGTCCGTGTCACGTTGAGAACATAGCTGTGAATAAAGTATAGAACAGAGGGCATTTTCCAGCCCCCAGGGAGGGGGTCTGGGGCTCTAATGCTCCAGGGACCAGATGGCAATAGTGCAGGAGGCAACTCTCAGGGGACAAGAAGGCAGTCGACCGGCTGGTACTAAAGAGGACCTGGTGTGCTCATCTTGGTATCATACAGGGGTGGTAAACATGGGGCATCTGTGATACTGTCCCCTACCCTTTGCGCCCATGGCGGACATCACTAATCTATCATGATCTCCTTTCCTGTTGTACTCAGAAAAGTCTCAGAATCCTTTAGGTACAGCATTTTGGACAGGGATGCCAATCAATTGGCGTAAGAGTGGAAACTTATTGTCTGTCACTGGTGTGATGATGGAATGGATGTAGACTTTGGAATCCAGCAGAATGACAGCCCAGCCAGGTACAAGCCTTGTGACACTGAGCAGGTGTGTTAGTTAGGTCTTTTTTGGTTGCGAGGGACAGAAACCCAATTCAAATTAGCTTAAGCTAAGTTACTTAAGTAATGAAACTCAAAAGCTCGGAGTAAGGCGAGCATCAGGCATGGCTGGATGCAGGAGCCCACTGAGGTTGTCGAGTCTGTCTCTAGGACCGACTCTTTCTGGGTGAAAATGTTCTGACTGGCTAAGCTGGGTCAGGTGCTCATCTCTGAACTGGTCCCATGGGGGACATGGCTGGTGGTGGGGGTGATAGGGTCACAGAAGCTCACACTGGGAGCAACAGTTATCTTAAAGTCAAATGTAGAAGGATCAGTCTGAGATAAGAGTTGGGGAGAGGTGGCTGGGTGCCGTGCCAGGTGTTCCTGTGGGTGCTAGTGAGCTGCAGTGAGGAGAGGAAGGGGTTCCACTGGGCCATTGTTTCTGGGAGCAGCAGCTTCCTGGAGGAACCTGTGTACACCAAGCAGAGAAGAGGGTCCTTGTTGGGGGACTCGGAACTGACAGACGTGCAACTGGGCTGGCTGCTCAGGCCACCGTCTCCTGGGTGACTGACATGGCGTCCAGATGCCAGGCTCTCTGCCCACAGTATTACCCCATTCTCTATGGCTTCTCTGATCCTGCCGCACCTGGCCAGTGGACAAGTCTCAAGGTCATGCATCTGTTCTGGAGTGTTCAGGGTTAGGCCCAGGCTGGGCTGATCACTAGGCAGATTTTGTACGACTCTAGGGTGAGGCATCTGGCCCACCAGACTGAGGAGTGCCCTCCAAGTATGTGTGGTATCTTAGGGACAGTCTTGAGGGCTGCCATTGCCTTTAAGCCAGAGCACTGCAGATACCCCTACTCTGGATTTCACTGGTTCCTACTCAGGTTTCCTTCCTGACTGAGTCCCTCTACCCCCACCCTGTCAACCCCTGCCACCACAGCTCCCTTTCCCAGGTGTCAAGTGTTATATAACAAATCACCCCGAAACAAAGTGGCTTGCGGTGAACACCTTGCTATCTCCCACGTTTCTGTGGATCAGGAATTCAGGAAGGGCTTGGCTGGGCGGTCTGGTCTCTCTCGTGAGGTTGCGGTCAGATGGTGACTGGAGCAGCTGAGGGCTGCCTGGGAAGCTTTCTCTGTGGGTGGTCTCTCCCTGTCGGCCACCTGGGCTTCCTCACCGCATGGCGGCCTCAGGGCTGTCAGGCTGCCTCATGGGGTGACTGGCTTACCCCAGAGAACAGGTGGATGCCACGTTGCCTTTTTTTGTCCTCGCCTTGGAAATCGCATGCAATCATACCTACTGTACTTTATTGGTCAAAACAGTCACCAAGAGCCAACCCCATTTCAAGAGGAGGGGGCGTAGATCCCATTTCTCATTGGGAGGGATGTCAAAGGATTTGCTGATATGATGTGAAGCCCTCACAGCCCCCTAGCCCCTCCTGTCCAGCCAACACTCAGTGCCCAGACGGGTTGAGGTCCTCGGATGTAGCCTTGCTTTGGTCCAATCCCCTTATTTTATTGTACTTAGTTTTATGTTTTGGGACTCAGGTGCAGAGATTTGAGCGAATCCTACTCTTCAATTTATTGTGCCTCTGTCCTCATTGGTTCAGGCACTGGAACTCTTACTCACTCACTCATTTGTTCATTCATTCATTTGTCTTTTTTATCACCATATCCTACTCCCATTTTCCTCCTTACCTTCCTTAAACAACCACTCTGTTCTACTTAATGAATATCCTTTTATTTGTGTGTTATTATATAAATGTATTTAATTTACACATATTGCATTGTGTATTTAGCTTTTTCTGCATTCTGCCTTTCTCACTAGCACCGTGTTTCTAAGGTTCATACATGTTGTAATGCATACATCTCATGCCTTATTTGCCTAAAATGAGGCAATGAGACCAGAGAGGGAGAGTGACATATCCAAGGTCACACGGCTGAACTAGGCTGAGTTAGGACCAGAACAGATTTCCTGACTCTTTCTTCTCAGCATCACACACAAATGTTCCCATGTGCCACCTCCAGGCTCCTGCAACAGTTTGAAACAAGATTTTTAAGGAATTGTGAGTCTGGGCTTCAGAGCGTATCACCAGGTCTCTTGTTTTCTCCCTGGTAACTGTTGTTCTCTCCTTCTGCAGGTTCCAACTATGGGAGCCCACGCTCAGCTCATGCCAACATGAATGCCAATGCAGCTGCAGGGCTCGCCCCCGAGCACATCCCCACCCCGGGGGCAGCCCTGTCCTGGCAGGCAGCCATCGATGCGGCCCGGCAAGCCAAGCTGATGGGCAGTGCTGGCAATGCAACCATCTCCACGGTCAGCTCCACGCAGCGGAAGCGGCAGCAGTATGGGAAACCCAAGAAGCAAGGCAGCACGACCGCCACGCGCCCGCCCCGCGCCCTGCTCTGCCTGACTCTGAAGAACCCCATCCGGAGGGCGTGCATAAGCATCGTCGAATGGAAATATCCTTTGTGCTCTGGGCTGGGCAGGGTGTCCTTGGCAGCCCTGTGGCGCCAGCCCCCCACGGCCTACCAGCCAGTGGGCTGTTGTATGAGCTGAGCCTATAAGGTGGCTCTCAGATCTATTGCATCTGCATCATTGGGGTGCTGTTCAAATGTAGAATTCTGGTCCTGCTCCAGACTTGGTGAATCACAATCTCTGGGGACAGGGCCTAGGAATCGGCTTGTATGGCAAGCTCCCCAGGTGGTTTTTTTTTTTCATATAATAAGCACCATTTGAGAAAATGAGCATTAGAGGTTATGAAATACCATCTTACCTAGCTGAGTTTGCCCAGGGAGCCACTGGTGTGTTGGGTGCATAGTGGTGACATGCTGCTGCTCCATAGCCTTCTTTCCCTCCGTGATGTGGTGCTGGCATAGTTTCGTGACCTCCCCTCTCTCTAGGATGAAGAGCCCAGGAGATGCATGAGGGTAGTGGTTAATGACTCCGCTCTTGATTCAAGGCCTAGGAGCAGTGGTTCTCAATCTTGGCTGCACACTGGTGTCACCTGAAAAGTTACAGCAAAATACAGGTGCCTGAGCTCCACCCAGGCATATTTTTAAATTCTCCGGGTGATTCTAATATGCAGCTAAAGTGGTGGACACTGGCCTGGAGTTTTAAACACAGATCTGCTTTGTATGTATATAAACCAGTGAGTGGGTCCTTCAGAGAAAATGACTTTGAAGGGTCAGGCTCTCCCCATGAAATTACAGGCCCTTTAACATCATAGGGATTGTGGGTTGTGGAGATGGAAAGGACCTTAGAGATCAGTAGGTCCACCCCTGACTTTCTCCAGTGGTGACATTGAGCCCCGCCGGAGTGACTCTCCAGGGTCACACAGTCAGTGGCAGACAGAACTAGAACCCTGGTACTTGGTGCTGCATTTTTATAGTATGAGTTCATTCAGTCAGGGCTGCCGTGTCTCCCACGGTTTGGGATGGGAGTGTTAGGTTTCATTAATGAGTTTCCATGGAAAGATTTAAAAGTCTCGGTCGTGGTTGAAAGGTAAAAGAAGATGACTCGAGAGAGAAGAAAGTTTCTCTTCAGCAGGAAATGTTAGCTCTATAAATGTTTGAACCCTGCAACTCAAACTTGAAGAGAATGCGGTTCAAGCCAAGTGGCAGCCCCAGAAGAGGTCCATCTGTCCTGAGTGGCCAGGCGTGGTTCCGCTTCCTGATGACTGGGTGAGAGGCTCAGCTTTGGGCGGCCCCAGAGGCTGCTGTCATCGCTGCTCACAGCAGGATCATGGAGTGGGAGGGGCCAAGCGGGTCAGGCTTCCCCAGAGAGGGGGACACTGAAGCCTGGAAAACCTGAAGAACTTGCCCAAATCACACAGCTGGCAACTGACAGAGCCGGGTTTCAAATCCAGGTCCCCCTAACCCCAAATCCATGACTTCCCGCCCCACACGCCTGTGGATACTAGGGTGGACATTTAGGGGATACCCGTCAGCCCCACTGGGACACAGTGGGACCTGGGTCTGCGGCCTGGACATCTACCCTGTTGTGGCCCTGCCGCCTGTGTTCTGAGAGGTCACAGGCCACCCAAACCCCAGAGCTTGTTTCCCCGTCTCTAACAGCAATAACTGCAGTCGCCTCCTAAGGTATTAGCAAGGGCTACAAAGCCCACGTGTGTGCGAGCACCGGCACGCTCAGGCAGTGTGTCGGGGAGTGCGGTTAACTTCCAGTCCGCCTTCCCCTTCTGGGATGGGTAGCGCCCTGACAGGAGTACTGAGCACAGAATGAAGTCCTGGGTGATGTAAAAACCTGGGAAGAAAGGTAGAGAGGGTGGAGCAGTAATTTGCAGGGCAGGTGGAAGCAAGAAGAGTGGAGGAGTGCCGGCTCCCTAGTGGAAGGGCAGGACGAGCTGTCCACAGACGCCAGCCAGGCCCCAGGAGGCTGGAGTCAGGGACTTGTGAAAAGACCCTTCACTGAATCAGCAGCGTGCCCACTGTGGGCCTCCGCCGCCTCACACCCTCGCCTTAGGCAGAGGGGTGCTGCACCCACCCTTCCTGGGGGAGTGTGCCCTCCCTTGCAGGAGAGGAAGTGGACCAGCTTAGGCAGCACGAGTTGGGGTGCGTTTTCAGATTGCCTTGGAAGGGTAGCTGGGCGGGTGAGGAGATGGCGTGGTGAGCCGGCCAGTCAGTGCTCCTGGGAAGAGTGGACTCTGACAGCGTCATTAAGGAGAGAAGGCAGTTTAAATACTGCTCTGGTCTTCACAGGTGACACAGAACGCTTCCAGGGCTCACCTGGGTTCCCCTGAGCTTTGCAGCAGAGGCCTTTCCTTATCTGCCTGATTGGCTTCTTTACACATGGCCTTCCCCAGCATTAGCTGGGACTTTTAGCATAAGATGATGGATGGAGACCCTGAATAGGGGGAGGAGGCGGAACTGACAGCACAGGAAACACCCCGAGCTTAGCCGTCACCCACTTTGGAGGGAGGAGGAGCTGACGTTTGAGGACTGGAGACATGAGGTCTGGCTCAGCTGAACTGATGTGCCCTTGCCCTGGTAGGGGGAGCACAGGAGACAGAGGGTGGGAACGAAACTGACCAGCCTCTGGGCTGAATGTCACTTTCCTGACGTTCAGGAAAAGGGCTAGGAGGGAAGAGGTGATATGGTAGGAGGCCTAAAGGAACTAACTTCCTAAAAGTGCTTTAGGGTGACTTTAGGATAGGTCCCTACAAACTCACACTCTGGAGACAGACTTCCTCGGTTTGAATCCCATCCTACCACTGGCTGTGTGATCTTGAGCAAGTTAATGTAACCTCTCTGTGCCTCAGTTTTCCTTATTTAGAAATGGGAATAATTGTACATTCCACTCAGGGTGTTTGTGTAGAGCAGTTAGAACAGCTCCTGGCGCAGAGTCAGCTCTCAGGAAATGTTAGCCACTGTCCTTCCCCTTGCCATCATTGTCATCAGCAGCAGCATCACAATCATCATCATTTGTTCCCTGGCCAGCGCCAGGGGCGACACGAGGTGTTGGAAAAGATGAGTCAGGGGGTCTGGTCCTGGCCCTGCTGTTCGCCAGCTTGGGATCTGGGAGAGATTGTTTTATTTTCTGCATCTGTCGAGTTGGGTGGTTGGACAGGTCCACTGCATACCATTTTCTTGACATCGAGGCACATGGAAAATGACTGGGCAAATAGACCCTGAGCTATACCCATGGGGCCAAGGGGATCAATAACAGCACCTGGGTTAGAAAGCCCTGGCCTAGATAACCAGTAGGATTCCTTCTAGACCCAGAGGTGTCCCGTTAACACCAGTGAGAGGTCATCCATGGCAGGGGAGTGAATGCTGGACTCCATGGTCGGGGAATCTGGGTTCTAGACCTGGCTGGTCAGTACCTGCTGGAGTCTTGGGCAAGTTTTTCAGGCTTTCTGGGCCTCAGAGGTTTGGACTAGATCATCTCTAAGGTCTCTTCCTGCTTCAAGACTCGTTAACTTTGTGAGTTCAGGTTTCCGTGGGAGATGAAGTTGTTCCCTTCTTCCAGGAATTGCCATCCTCTTTCTCTTCCTCCTCCTGGTAGGCTCCATGGACCAGGCTGGGAACTTGGCAGTGTTGGGAGGTGGAGGAGATGGGGCTGGAAGAGCACCACGGGGCCCTTCCTCTGGAGCTCCCTGCTTCTGGCCTCAGTTGTGGGTGCAGAGTGGGAGGGGTGTGAGCACGTGTGCTCATTCTTCTCTTGAGAGTGTGCTCTGCCCTGATGTTTTGATGAAGAAGTCTGGCATAGGTGCCTCCCTCAGTGCACTGCTGTGGGAGAGTGGGCCATGGCTTATCCCTCTAGACCTGGCACAGACCATTGGTTGGGGAAAGAGGGCCTTGAACGTGAGCCTTGCCCACTGGAGACGGGGCCTCCACAGACTGAAGAGGTTTTAGGTGTTCTGCATGGAGCTGTGCCTTAGAAGGTGGCTGCCCTACCCTGATCACACCGTACACATGCCGCCATGCTCTTGGGGGTCCAGGCCCCTGGCCCTTCCGATTCTCTGGAAGCTGTCAGAGAATAAGGGAGAAGGAAAAAACCACTCTAAACTTCAAATTAAGATATGAAAACTAAAATCTCCAAATTTCAGTGAAAAATCTTGAAGTCAAATCTCTGCCTTCTGTCCCACTGCGTCCCACCTCTCCCATCCCAAGCTTGTTTGAGTCCCTTGTGGTCAGCATGTGAGCCACGGGGACAGGGGTACCTGGGGACGTGAGTCCTGACTGGGGTGAGCCCTGCTCTTTAAAAGCAATCCCAAGCACACATGAGGGAAAATGAAGTTCAATGCAATCTAAATAAATAAAAGATGGGGAAAAAGTTTTTAGAAATCTGTGTTTACTCTGGCACGCGACTGGCCTCCACTGCTTTTGACATATTAGGAAAAATTTTGGCGGGGACCCATTAGAAGCACTTAAAAAGGCATATGTTTCTTTTCAGAATACAAGGGTCTTGGAATGTATTGTTTAAACAAAATTCTTATGAATCTTTGATTCATTTTTAAAATATATACCTATATGAATGTTTGTTTCACTTTGCTTTCTGTGGCATTAACTTCCTTAACTCCCTTCCTCAGACCATTTGAAATAATTATTTTACTGACTATTTTTGCCAATTGTGTGGCCTTAGCCATCTATATTCCCTTTCCAGAAGATGACTCCAATGCCACCAACTCCAACCTGGTAAGTCCACACTGCAGTCTCTGCGTTTCTTTCTTGGTGGAGGACTGAGCTCGGGTCCCAGGGATTCAAGCTGGGATGTGGGAGGGAAGCGCGAGGTGTGTTTACATGTGCCAGAGCACCGCCGTGTCGGATCTTCAGTGCTGTTTTGCTCTTAATTCAAATCAGCGCCTGTCTTATCACAGCCTGTTTTCAGAAAGAATATTCCAGTTAGTTGGTCGTGAGCTCTGATTGTGTGCGTGTGTTTTGAGTGGCCACGAGGCGTGCTGCAGGAGCGGCAGGGCGGTGTCTGCGGGAGTGAGCTTCCTCCTCGGATCGCTTGTGCTTATTCTCAGTGCCTTCGTGCCGTTGGCAGGGTCTGCTCAGGTGATCTGTGGTATTATTGCACGATAAATAATTTCTAGGAAGCTTTTAGGAAAGTTGCTTTGCAGCCAAGATGTATTATTTAGTTGCAAAGGTTTTATTTTCTTGGGAAAGGCGGCTTTCCATTTGGATGGTTGGGAGGCCAGCTCTGGCAATTTGAGGTTAGAATCTGTCCATGGAAAAAGTGCAGAGTGTGTTTACTTTTGGCTGAGCATGAAGTCATTACAAAGGCCTTTGCTCCGTCTGGGCATGGGAGGAAAAGAGCTCTGGAATGCAGTTGGCAAAATCGGGGCACTCTGGGATGCCTCTGCTACAGGCCCGTAGGAAAATCCTGTCTCTCTCCCCCTGCCCTGCAAAGACACCGTAACTTTTCATGTGATTCCCACAAAGCACATCTTTCCCCTGTCGTCAGCACCTTCCTCTCGTTAGTGAGACTGGACTGCCTGATGAGGTGCTTTCTAAAGGAAGCAGGAGGGTTGAAAGATTCTCCTTTCCATTGGTGCTGGCTGCTGCTGCTATCATGGGTGTAATTCTTTTGCTTTTTAACCTTTGACATTTTCTTTGGCTCCTTCAGCAAATAAATCTGATGTGTGTTTTAAACTTCTCTGCCATTTTCCCATTTTTCACAGTTAGCCCCAGCTCCATGTTGAGTACGGTGTTGGGTACGAGCCAGGGTGCTGCATCTTATGGCTTGCCTTGGGGCTGCGTGTTGGGGATAGGTTCCAGAGCTGGCCAGCGAGTGCCGAGTGATGACATGGCCAGGGTTGGCCGGCAGAGCATTAGTCGCAGTCCACTCAGGCTTCTGAGGTGTGACCCTGTCTCTTAATAGGCAAGAAATCTTTACTGTGTCAAAATAAACACAAGCAAAGTGTCTCCCAAATGACCCCTGGAAAAACAGGAGCATCTCCCATTGGTTACGCTTCCTCTGTGTCCACCTCCCTCCCCAACCTGGGGCCTCCCTGAAGCCCCTGCAGCTTAACACTTAATGTGCATCTTAAGAAAAAAAAAGAATTGCGTCTTGTTCTGAAGCCCATGAAGCTTTGGGTCTGCTCTAGGACAAAGCAGTGGTGAAGTGGGGAAAGGAGTTTGCTTTATCGTAGGCCCCAGAGGTGGCCCCACAGCAGTCCCTCACCCCAGAGGGCCCAGGACCATTAGCAGGGCACCTGGGGAGCTGCTCGAGAGGGAAGCCTGGGCTGGCGGGGGTCCCTTCCGGGAGGTGGGGAGAAGTCCCACCACAGAGTGATGCAGGTGTTCTAGAACTAGATGGTGGTGATGGTTGCACAGTTGTGTAACTCGACTAAAAATCGTTGTCGTATACTTACAATGGGTGAATTTTATGGTATGTAAATTATACCTCAATAAAGCTGTTTTTTTAAAAAAGAACACCAGCATGCAAGACCATGCCTCTCAAGGCCTCCCGGAGTCAGGCTGCTGTTGCCTGTTGCTCCTCTGTTCCTTCCAGATGAAGGGTGAAGTTAGATAGGTGGAGGGAGAGAGGTGGGGCACAGCCAGTGAACTTAGTGATGTTACACTAGGAGTTTGGGGGTACAGAAGAGAGTGCGGGAGTTTGAACAGGGGCTTCTAGTTGCTAAGGCAACGCCTACCTCTGTCAAGCCACGAGTCAGGCAGAGACTTACTAAGTTAAGGGAGCATTGTCAGGTTTCCTCCATCCTAAATATGTACACACACACACGTATGCATACATGCAGATATACACACACACATGAGCATACACATGTGCACACACACAGATACACAGACACACCTCCCTAATTCTAGTAGCTCTCTCTCTGAACTTTCTTGGATGGAGAGGGATATATATGTATAATTTTCTGATGTTTTTTTGAGGAAGAGTCTATATTTGCCACCTCTGCCAGTTCCTTTTTGCTCTCTCCTCAGCTCCTTGCTCTCTGTCTTCCATCCCATCTCTGGAATGTAACAGATAGAGATCTCAGCTGGCAAACTCAGGAGGGAAAGAAATGTGGCTTGTTTTTGCTTTCCTGTAACTGAACATAATGTCCTCTTGGAGACTCCCTGTGGCCTGGTGGCATAAACTTCATCTTTGTAAATGCAGGGCTCTCAGCCCCCTCCCTGGAGGTGTAGCTTAGTCCTGGGCCCTTCTCTATGGCCACTGCTGTATGAGGCTGAGGGGATAGCCACAGGTCCCCTTGGCGTTGTTGATCCACACTGTTGAAATGACCTCGTCTCTTCTGGAAGGGCCTTGGTCTTTGATCCCTGTGGGCGGTATGGTCTCTTGTTCCCCAGCGTGGGGTCTCTTCAGCTCTACATCCCTCTTGGCCACTTCTGGGGCTGTGGAAATGGGGCCATGGTGAAGATTTCAAGGGCCCCTTCTCAAGGGCAGAGCCCAGGGTCTCACTCATTTTTGTTTCCTCACTACTGCTCCCATATTCACCATCTTGGGATCTTTGTTTGGATGGCGTTGCCCAATAGACCCCTCCTGTGGTCTTCCAGACTTTCGTCAATGCCCTGACCTATGCTCTCTGAACCCAGAAGCCTCGATCTCTGCATTCCACTGTGTCATACTTTCCCTGGGTGGTGAAGGCCACTGACTTAATGTAGGGGGCACAGTGTTCGAGGGGTGTTAGAAAACTCCTAAAACAACCAACCAAGCAGAACCCACATCAGCTTGTAGATCAGGATATTATTCTACCCCATGGACATAATCAACACGAGTGTAATGATCTGGGCCCTCCTCTTCCTCCTTCTCTCTTCAGCATCTTACATTGTCAAATGCCCCTTTGCAAAACCCTTTTACCCCTTGGCTTTGGGGCATAATTGCTGTTAAGTCTCTTATCTCTCATACCATTTTCTTCCTGCTTCTGGAACTTTCTCCAGGGTGCTGTCCTAGTCCTCTTATTTTCTTTTTCTGTACTCTCCCTTGGTGAGCTCAGCTACTTCCACAATTTACCTTCCCTTTCTGTGTAAATTGTTCCTAGACTTATGTATCCAGCTCTAAGCTCTTTCCAAAGGTCTGGACCCATATTTTCTACATTAGAGAGGCCTGTGGACCAGTGCGATGACTCTTGAAACCAGCTTGATTATTACAACCACCTGGAAAGCTTAAACCATACAGATTCCATGCTTTGGTAGATCTGATCAAATTTGGTAGTTCTGGGGCATGGCCTCGGAATATGCATTTAAAAAATTCCTCACTGGGGCAGGAGCCTAATGATCAGTTGGGTTTGGGAGCTCCTGACCTCTTGGATAGAGCAAACTTTGAGTTGGGCAGACCTGGGTTCAAATCTTGGCTTTGCTGCTTGGTACGTCTGAGTCTTAATCTGAAGGTCTTTGTTCTTTCTGAACCTCAGTTCCCGGGCCTATAAGACGGAGGGGACGTTCCCTCACAGGGTTCTGGGGAAGGGTGAGGCACACGATGACCACGAAGGGCCCCTGAGGTCTTGGCACACGGTCACGTGTGCCGCGATGTTTTGCTGATGCCTCAGTCAAACAAGCCCAGACAGAACTCAGTCTCTCTCCCATCACACAGCCAGTCCCCAAAGGGAAGACAAAAGAGCCCCTGTGTGAACGCCCTTGGCCTGGGCCGTGGCGTTGCTGACCTTCCTGTCGCGAGGAGTCGTCTCGAACGCCTTCTTCCCCTCACTGTGCTCAGCTGAGCAGGCATCCAGGTATGGAAATTTTTTTGGCAGTAGATCACATTTATCCTCCTTTCTATTTCCAAAGTCATTTGTTCACACTTTCTGGGCCTTAGTTCTCTCCTCTGTGAATTGGAAATAGCAGTAATAAGAGGCTGTACTCCTAGGCTGCTGTGAGGATTAAATGAGACAAGGTCTGTGAGAGGGCTGTGGTCAGGGCCCAGTGTTAGGGATCTTGTTGCTGTTAGCATCCTGCCATCTCCATCATCCCAGCCCAGGCCCTTTGCCTGTTGCCTGACTATTACGGTGCCCTCTTTCCTGGTATTGCACCTCTAGTGTCTCTTTCCCTGTGCCTGGCTTATGCGTCTTCAGTCATTTGGCGAACACCCATACCAAGAGCCAGGCAGTGTGTTTGGGATACTTCAAGAGGCAGACCCCGTGTCTAGCAGGGAAGATAAACATGTAAACAGATGTTTGAAAATAGTGAAAGGCCTTCCAGGGGTTAGGGTGTGAAGGAGGAAGGACTGACTCATTTTGCTTTTGGGAGAGGAATTAGGAAAGGCTTCACATGGGAGGACATATTTGAGTTGGATCTCCCAATAAGGGTTGATTTCCAAGGCAAGAGAGGCATTTCAGGCTGAGGTACACACATGTGCAAAGGCCCTGTGGTCATGCCCTTTATGACTAGGCAACAGGGTGCCGATTTCAAGTGAATGAGAATAGCCAGGTGATGAGGGGCTTCATAGCTCATGCCAGCAGTTGAACTTAACTGCAGGTCATGAGGAGACCCTGAAGATTTTCAGAGCAGGAGAGTGCTGAGTCCAGAGGTGTATTTTAGAAAGGATGCTCTTGCAGCATGAGGAAGATGGCTCAGAGGGAGGCCTCACTGTTTGTGAAGAGAAAAGGAAACTGCCCAAGTCCAGACGATAGTGACAGTAGGGGTAGAGAGGAGGGGATGGATTTAGGGGTGAATCGGACTTGTGACCAGCTGGGTACTGTGGATGAAGGAGAGAGCTGACTCCTGGGACGGTGTTGTGGGTAACTAGGTGCCATGAGCCAGGAGAAGGACTTCAGAGAAACGTCTCATTTAAGGGGGAGGGAGTGAGGGCTACACTTTGGGATTTGTTAAGTGAGGAGCCGGAGGAACATGCAGATGGAGATGTCCAACAGTCAATCGATTGGGGTCAGGAGCTCAGGGGAGAGGTCATGCTGAGGAGAGAGCCTGGGGGAGTAGGAGGGTGGGTGGGAGGGGCAGCCCGGGCCTGGCTCAGAGCCCCTGCGGCGGGATGGAGGGCGAGAGGAGCTGAGCACCAAGGCCGGGGCACGTGCCTTGCCGAGTGAGAGGAGGAGGACGAGCCAAGGAGGGGCCTGAGGAAGCTTGGCCTGAGAGGTAGGAGGGAAACTGGAGAGAGTGCAGCCAGAAGCTAAGAGAACAGGAAGTGTACAAAGATGAAAGAGGGACTGGGTGCTCGTTCACACTTGTCTTTATGACAACTCTAGGCCGCTAACAAGAGGACCCGCCCGAGTGTCGGGAGAGCCGAGCTGAGGGCTCCGTGTGGCAGGAGTGGACGTTGATTGGGTTCGTGCCCTGACTGAGGTCCTGAGATAGTAGGTGCACAACTACCACTTACTGGGCTTCGTTGACTGAAACATTCCCCTTGTCATGCCAGAACATGGTCCCCAAATTATTTAAGTACCCCTAATATGAAGGTTGAGAATTTCCCTGTTGCTTTCATAGCTTTTTTAAAAATAAAGAACTGCTATTTCAGGGTCCTGCTCTGAGAAATACAAAGGAGAGATGATGATGCACCTACAGCAGTGGTTCTCAAACCTCAGTGGCATAAGAATCATATGGAGAACTGATTAAAATGCAGACTCCCAGGTCCTGCCCCCAGAGAGTCTTGGTCTGTGGGTCTGGCCTGGGCCCGGGAGTCTGCCCTTTAGCAGGCACCCCTGGTGGTTCCGATGCCGGGATCGTGGACTGCCCTTTGAGAAGAAGGACCTGGAGTGTTCGCCGTGGTGTGAGTGGGTCCCCTTCAGCTCCGTCTCCCCAGTCTGCTGCTGTCTACCCACAAGATCTCTTAAAGATCTAAACAGAAAGATGAGACGCAGCAACTGCTGAGAGGTCTCCCACTCTGTTGGGTTCAAGAATAATCTATTTAGCAAAGCACACTCACTTTGGCAGAGAATTAGAAAAGAGTCTTCTTTTTGGACACACTTGCAATTCACATCTGCGCTTGCTCCTGCTTGCGAATTTGTCAGCTTCCATCCACTCTCTCGCAGACCTTTCCTTTCTCCCACCTGCTTAATATAATCTCCATTTATTTTTCTAGCATTTTGCTTTCTTCTCTTTCCAAGAGATGAACAGTATTCCAGTATAGAATTTTTTTAGATCTTTCCCTCATTATTTAAATATGAGTCTGTTTGTTTTATGCTCCAACGTACACTTTTGTACCCAAATCCATCATTTTTGTTATCTTTTCCTCATGCTAGTGAAGCATAATGAAACCTGAACTTGCACGTGACGTGACATTTCTTTCTTTTTATTCACAGTCTTGTTATTGGCAGTGCTGCCTACTTTGCAGTGCATCATTTATAATATAGCAACTGTAAACCCATTCTACCAATAGCTGTTACCCAGTCGGGAAATTGTATGATGTCTGTGGAGCAAGCTCTGCCAGCTGAACAAGCTCATTGTGTGCGGAAACTCCCAGTTCTTTGCAAACCCTGAGGTCCACAAAGACTTGGCTTGAGCTGAAATATTAAGAGAGTATATTTGGCATTTGACCTTGTGCAAAGAACAGTCTTGTGTACTTTCTGGAGTAAGAGCCAGGCGTTAAGTGGAGGTAGAGAGGAGAAGGGAAGAGGCCAGAAAAGGAATGGTTTGGGGGCTCGGGGAGGAGAGAGCGCGAGGGGAGTGGGTTCATCATGGGGACATGAGCTAGAACAGGAGGAAGGTTGGGATGTCCGATTTTCCCATTGATTGCTGTGAAATTGGGCCATAATGAGAGTGACATCATAGGCTGGTGGTGAAGATGAAATGTGTTAACATGGGTCAAGCCTTAGAGCCGCGCCTGGCTCAGGCAAATGTATTGTCCTTCCGAATTCACAACCAGAGGCTGAGAGCCATCCTCTCCGCCTGGCCCTGGGGGCAAGTCAGGGTCAGTGGCACTGCAGGCCAGCTTTTGCCTCAAAAAGGGGAGAGAGGAGACCAAAAAACTCTTGTTTCTGGCAACCCTGATCCAGCAAGATTGGTGTGCGTCTGTGCACGCCTCAGCCTCGTCGTCTCACTACACAGGGAGGGCAGCAGAGAGGCTCACGGCAAGAGGAGAGCCCACAGGGGAGGCCTGGGCTGCCTGCCGCTGGGGCTTCCGTCTCCGCCTGCACAGGTGTTCTGTGCCTGGCACAACCCTGTGTTCACCTCGCAGGGAGGCAGGGTGTGCCTGAGCGCTGTGAAGCTGAGCTTTCCCCCTGCCCACGCAGGGCCCGGCTGAAGACACCCGCACAGGCTCCTGCGTCCAGACCACCACGATTCTGAGAGGAGTCTGAAGCCTGCCCACCAGCCTCTGAGAGGGGCGTGCGGCCCCAAGTCAGAGGCTTCTGTTTGAGGAGTAAAGATGCCAGTTAGAGTGTCGCTGATCTTCCTGCAATGAGCTGTGGTTTCTTTTATCGTCCAGTTTGCCTGAGAGCGAGACATCTTTGTGAGGCTCTCACGCGTCAATGTGATGATCAGTACAAAGTGAGATGTGTTATTGCCATCTTGTAGGTGTCATCCTAATGCACCAGACACACACACTTTGCAGAAATACTAGGGTTGTGATGTATACTAATAGATAATCACAGGTAACAAGCAACGTAGCTGCTGCATCGTGGGCTAACCCTCCCTGTGCTGTGAGGGGAGAGGGGCAGTGGCACGGGGGAGGCGGCAGTGTAGAGTCTGTCTTTAGATGAGAGAATAGCCTGACACGGTGTGGCAGGCAAGTGCCTCACTGGGTAAGATCTCCTCTCCGAGGTTCTGACTGAACTGGTCTGAATGGGACCTGGGCGGGTATGTCGCAAAAGCTATTCTGGAGCCAGAGTTGTGGGCACCGACCTAGAAAGTGAGATCTGGACTGTGTGGCCTTAGGTCACTTGCTTAACCTTTCTGTTTGTCACTCTTCTGGTGAGTGGGAGTAATAAAACCTGTTTAGTCATAATAATTACCTTTACTGAGTGACCGGCAGGTGCCCGTGCTTTGCACGCGCTATTTCTGATCCCCGTAACAGTACATTATAAGGAGTAGAGAATTTGTCCCTCTTGCTCACCACTCTGTCCCCAGTGCCTTGAGCAGTAACTGGCATGTTTCAGACTCTTGATAAATGTTTGCTGAGTGAATGAATGAACTCTGTTAGGTAGTGTCGCTTTATTTCAGATGAGGGAATAGAATCTCAGAGACACAAAGTGACTTGGTGAGCAGGCAGCAGAACCGCAATTTGAACTCAGGACGGTATGAAACCATCACCTAGACTGTTCTCTGGAATATGTAGGGTTGCTGTGAGCATGGAGAGAGGTAGATGGGAAATGTTTCAAAGATTAAGTATGGCAGTCTTAACAGATATTTAAAAAAATAAGCTTGGTTCTCTTGTAAAATAAATCTGGTAAATGCTGAGATAACCAAAGTTAAACCTATTACTTTATTGTAAGACTTCTCAGAGTCTTTAACTCAATCACAATAGGTGCTATTTACAAGTTTGTTCCGTGTGCAGACTCTGTCGTAAGTGTTTTATGTGTATTAAAGCATTTAAGCATCCTGTAACCCTATGAAATGGATACTGTTACTATCCCATTTTATAGATGAGGACACTGAAGCTCAGAGTTGCAATAATTTGCCCTGAGAAACATAGCTGTGAAGGGAAGACTCTGTTGTGTAGACACAGGCAGTTATCTCCAGGTGTGTGTGTTTAACGATCATGTGACAATCCTGTGCCCAGGACTCTGTGGACCAGGCAGGGCAGGCATATCCTTTCCAGCCCTCACCGTCCCAGACGCTTGAGGAGCGGTATTCCTTGGAACACATGTGGTAAATGTGCCATAGAGATGTGACGGTTTAAAACCACACACACAGGAGAAAACTCTTGCCCTAAGGACCGAGGCCATTAGGAGAAAGGACAGAGCTGTCCTTGGACATGTTGCAAGGCCAGTGCAGCAGAGAAGGCCAGCAGAGCGCACCAGGTCGGCCGTGTGAGGACCTTGGCAAGCTCCCTGATAGAGTGGTGCCTCGTGTGGTGGTCACAAGCCCTCATGAGCCCAGGGCAGCTGTTTGACTCAGTGTCCCTCACTAAGTATTTCAGGGGAGAGGGTGCTGTCTGTGCTGTGCTTGCCAGCGGACTGGCTCGGAGGAGATGATGCTTTGAGTCTAAGTGTGGTGACACCTCTCGTTCCCTTTTTATCCCTCTGTATTCATTTTGGGGGAAGATGTTCCATATATATTCACACTCTATGTAATGGGACCACTTTCATGCACCAAGCTCCTTTTAATTTGAGTATATTTGAAGAAAGTCTTTCCAGAATATAAAATACAAATCCCTGAATCCTCAAAAGAAAAATTCTGAACATATTTCATCCTTTTTCTGGGACGGCACAATCATTAAAAATCTCAGTTATTGAAGCTGCTCTGATAAAGTGAAGCCGTCGGGAGAGTGAAGGAAGCTCCGAGTGGTCCCGAACACTGTGATCCAGAGGGCTCTGGGCCTGGCTTCCGCACCCCGCCCTGTTGGGGTGTCTGCCTGCTCCTGGACCCACCCTTTTAACTTGCTGCTCCGCTCTCCTGTGGGCGTGGACTAGATGACCAAATCCATTATAGTTACGTGCAAGTAAGATTAAGTGGACTCTGAACGAGGAGGCTCACTTATGAATAAAGCACATTAGCTTCAGTTTATGGATTTTATAACAGTGATTTTGGCTTCTCGGAAGCCTTTTTTTCCCCTTTATTCCCGTTGTTCTCACTGATTTCTGTAGGACTGAAGTTGTTGGATTAGTGCCTTCCAGCTAGTAATAACAGCGACGTCCACACCCATGTAGCCCACACATACACTGCTGGTACTGTTCTAAGTGTGGTACAGTGTTAACGCATTTAGTCCTCTCAACGACCCCATGAGACCTCTATTATTATTATAATCATCCCATTTTAAAGATGAGGAAAAAGAGGCACAGAGAAATGAACTACCTTCCTCCAGGTGCACAGCTGTGAAGCTATGGAGCTGCGTGTCCCGCCCAGGCGTGTGGCTCCTAAGTCCATGCCCTTAACTGCTATGCTCTGTGGCCTTCCTGAGGGGTACAGGGAGGGCTGTTGCTTAGAATATGGCCCTTTAATTTTTGGGGACGCAACTAGCGTGTTTGTGACATATGTGATGATCTCTTTACCAAGGGGCACCAAAGGAAGAGTGACAGTGAGTGCAGGGCATGCAGCTGGGCCGTGCGGAGTCCGGGAAAGGATTAGGGGCCTGGCCCGGGAGCCCTGAGTTGCTGCCGTTTGGACAATGTGGGAGGGGGCGAGGAAGAGACTTATCTCCATCCACTGCTGCCTGAGCAGGGGACTTTGGTTTGAAGCCTTGTTCTCCCAAGGCCAGTGATTCGTATTAGCCGAGATCCTTGACCACACAGCCCCCAGGCTTCCTCCTAAATAGATGACAACCTCTGGCTGGGGAAGGGGACCAGATCAGCCTGACTTTGAGACAAGCTTAAACTCTGAATTAGCTTTCGTGGCTGAGTTCCTGGGAGCTCCCTGGGCCACATTTGAACTCAAGGCTCTGTTGGGAGCCAGTCAGTATGGTCTAGTGTCAGGGCCCGGAGAGTCGAATGTCGGGGACCTCCATAGCACCCAGCCCCGGCGAGAGCTGTGTCCCGTTTGTGATTAGGGCTTCGTGGGATGTGCCTGAGCCCACCAGGTTCTGACACTGCAGAGCTGCAGCCTAAACCACAGGGACGTGTGGTGGCTATGGAAGAGCGCCAAGCTGGGAGTCCTGGGTTCTGGCTCCATTTTGGCCACTGACCAGTGGCATGGCCTTGTCACTTTACTTCCCTAGACTTGAGATTTCTCAGCCATGAAATAAAGGTAATAGCTTCTGCCTCACAGCGTCATGCCAAGGCTCAAATGAGAGGATGTGTGAAAATGCCCTGAAAATGTAAGTGCCGTATAGACGTCGCCGTGCTATCGCAATGACCATCACTACTGTTATTAGAACTAGACAGAGATAGTCTGTCTCTGATATGGTCACCCCTTTTTTTCTGGCACATTCCTCTTGGACCTTTTCCATCAGCCTCCTTTCAAGATAACTTAGAGATGCAAAAGAACTAAAAGCCAAGTTCCAAATTTAGTTCCTGACCTTTCCAAGATGGATGGTGAGTGGTGTGGCCATGACTTGCTTGCAGCTGAGAGCTCGGCCGGGCTGCCGGAGCCTGGGAAAGCCAGGCAAGGGGCCAGCTGTGGAGGCCTGGGGTGGACTGTGCCCTCGCACGGGAGCCTGTTGCTGGGTCGCTCGTTTCGTGCTCTTCCCAGTTTCTCCTCGGGTCTGGTTCAGCTCTGGCACGGCCGAGCGTGGCTGTTGAGTCGTTTCTTTAGCGCTGTCCTGCAGCTTGCAAAGCCTTCCTCAATACGCGGCAGCGATGGTGCCAAAGCGCTGGGCTTCCTCTCTGTGCTGTGGGGCACACAGTCAGAAACATGGCTCCAGAGCCTGTGAGTCCTTAGGAACATGGTGAGACACTGAGAATAAGGAGGGTGGGCGTGTCCAGGAGAGGCCCTCACGAGCTGTCCGGGGGCTTATGCAGGTCTGACCACGAGGGCCGGGGGCCTCACGCTGGGTTAGGCCTTCCCAGGCCCGGGAGCGTGGCCCTCAGAGCGGCCCAGCTTGCAGAGGGTTCTGGGAGAGGCAGGGGTGGCTGTCACGCTCAAGGGCTGGCCGTGTTCGGTTCAGAATGCGTTGTGTTTGAATTGCGACAGTTAGACACGGTTCATGGGGACAGGCCTTGTGGAGAAAGGTGTGAGGGCCGAGACGTGGCCCCAAGCCCCACCTCTGCCAAGCTGATGAGAGAATGGGCAGGAGAATGGAGAGGCCGTTGCCACCGGCAGGCTGGGGTGATGCTCACGTTCCCAGCCCGTGAGCACTGGGAGGGGTGAGCGCAGTTGGCCTCTCCTCCCCTCGCCAGCTTCCACCTCACGGCCACACAGCAGTGTGACGGCAGGGTCTCCCGTGAGTGCGGAGGGGAGGCGTGTCTGAGCTGGGCTGCTTGAGCCCCCAGGAGCTGCAGGCCTGGGAGAGGGTCTTAGGTGGCGACCGAGGAGGAATAAAGGCAGAAGTAGATGCCAGAGGGGGAGGGCACGGGGAGTGGGTGGCCTTGGGCTGCAGGCCGCTGCTGCCACCCCTTTTGGTGGGGGTTCGACTGTGAGAGGACCCCCAGGGACCTGCCCCCTTGCACAGTCCTCTCCCTTGAGGGTGGGCCTGTCCTGTGAGCATGGTGGGTTAGCACTCCTACAATTAGGTTGTGGGGTATGGCACAGTGACTTTAAGAAAGGACAAAAAGAAGGGGGAGGGCTATCTCAGCCACGGGACCCCCCACAAGGAACTGGGCTCTTGCTGGTGAAAGTTTCCAATTGCGGGGGCATGTAGGGCTGGTGCCCTTCTCTGTCACTGGTTTTGAAGATGGAAGGGCCCTTAGCCAAGATCTGAGGCCGACCCCCAGGAGCTGAAAGTGACTCCTGGCTGCCGGCCAGCAGAGAGCTGAATTCTGCTGACAACCTGAGTGACCTTGAAAGAGGCTCCAAGCCCAGGTCAGAAGGCAGCCGCCGCCCGACTATGTCCTTGGGGTGCCTGAGTGGAGGGCCTGGCTGCCCTGCTTGGCCTTCCGACCTGCAGCGCTGTGAGCTAACCAGGGGGTTTTGTTTCACACTGCTGACTCTATGGTAATTTGTCACGCTGCAGTAGAAAACCAGTCCTGCTCTCCAGTGCCCTCCGGAACCGCTGGACGCGAGCAGGTCTCTGCCCCTTTGCTTTGGGGCTTCTGCTCATGCTGTTTCCTTCTGGGTCACTGTTGCTCCACTTTGCCCGGCTTATGCAACTGGTCCTTGGGGTCTCAGCCTAGACGTGGCTTTCACTGGAAGCTTTCCACGACCCCCAGAAAGCAGCTTTATGTGTTCATTTCTCTGGCTGACCGGTGTTCCTCCTCAAACCTCAGAGGTGAAGTGTCTTCTTGTGGAAGCCTTCTCTGGTCTTCCACGTTTCCATGGCATTCTAGATATCTAAGTACTTCTAATCTCTCCTTTACTTGTGTCTGTCTCTCAACAGTATTCGTTTGGTTGGTTGTCTTAAATTACTACAAATTTAGTGGCTTAAAACCACAGGAATTTTTTTCTCTCACAATTCTGGAGGCCAGAAGTCCAAAATCCAGGTGTCGGCACAGTTGGTGCCTCTGGGCTCTGAGGGAGGGTCTGTTCGGGCCTCCCTTCCGGCTTCTGGGGCTGCTGGCAGTGCTCGGCATATGATGGCTATTAGACACATCGCTGTACTGTCTGCCTCCACCTTCACATGGCCTTCTCTCCTGGGGTCTGTCTCTGTGTAAATTTCCCTCCTTTTGTAAGGGCACCGGTCGTTGGATTGGGGCCCACCCTAATCCACTTTAACCTCACCTTAACCCTATTTCCATTAAAGTCACGTTCACAGGTACTGGGGGTGAGGACTTGAACATACGTTTCTGGGACACACAGTTCAACCCGCAACAGTCACTAGCAGTGTGTGTGTGTGAGCAAGGATGGTGTGCATGCAGTCTCCCCACAGCACCTGGAAGGCCGCAGGAGCTCCATACCTGTGTGCTGAGTGCCTGGTTGGGCTGCCACAGGCCATGCCTCTTAGAGAATGGTGTGCCTCAGTGAGGGCACAGGTGCCGACAGGGCGGGCTCCTGGTGCCCCTGTTACAGCAGAGCTGCCTGGTGGACAGGTCCCTTCTACCCCGAAGGTCTGAGATCCTAGCCCAGTCCTGCAGCTCAGGACTGTCCCTCTTGCCTCCTGTGCCCGCTGGCCTCAGACACGTCATGCCCCAGAGGAAGGGAAAATGCAGTCAGAAGTGAGGCCCACCGGCAGGGCAGCTCTCCAGGTCACAGCAGGCCTAGTCCTGCTGGCTCCTCAGTCCCTCCTGGCTCTCAGGGAGTGGGGGAGGAGGCCTCCCTTGGGGCCACAGAAAGGAGCCCTGGCTTCCCCTCCAGTCACCGTGACTGGCCAGGGAAGGCCGGGGCTCGTCCCGTCTCCTCTCCCCTGGCGCTCAGGGCCGTGGGAAGCAGGCTTGGCAGAGGCCTCAGTGGTGACTTATCTTTGCCAAGGTTCAATCCAAACAGCAAGAGGAGCTTTCAGCTGACACGTGGCGACTCAGCCAGCTTGTTCCACACCCTTCGGAGTGGTGTCCCTCCCTTGGGACCTCTGGCTCCTCTTCTGCGACCGCGTGTCCTTGTCACCTTTCTGGCAGAGCATCTGCCCTGTAACTGGGGAATCTGTGTCCTGGGACAGGACTAGGCCCCAGTTCACTCTGGGAACAGTCATGGAGGACACATGATTTGTGGAACGATCCTGGAGAGCCCAGCAAGAGGATCCGATCACTGCCACCGGCGATCTCTTTGGGATTGTAGACGAGGGGCTCCCAGCACCCTTGCTTTGAATTCTGTTCCTACCACAGTTCCTGAAAGAGAATGCACTCAATAAATATTTGCTGAATAAATAGCTGAGTGAATATGTGAATAAGAGAACTTGTTCAGGGACTAGGGCTTCTAGAGAGGCGTAGCGTGACTGAGTGAGCACCAGACAAGGAGTCAGGAGCCTTGCGTTCCAGACCTTTCTCTGCTCCTCACTAGCTGGGTCACCTTCAGTAAGTGTCTTTGCCTCTCTGACCTCTGTGTGTTCATTTCTCACCATCCAGGAGAGGATTATGTTCAGATAATCCTTTTATATTTTGCACGTCTGTGGCTCTTTGCCTGATCAATAGATCATTTGACTTGTTATTAGTATAGTCATTCATACATTCATTTGATAAATATTTATTTATTTATTTTGATGAGAAAGATTCACCCTAAGCTAACATCCATTGCCAATCCTTCTCTTTTTTTTGCTTGAGGAAGATTATCCCTGAGCTAACATCTGTGCCAGTCTTCCTCTATTTTGTATGTGGGATGTCTCATGCACGGCTGGTGAGTGGAGCAGGTCTGCGCCGGGGATCTGAACCCGCGGACCCGGGCCACTGAAGCAGAGTGCGTGGAACTTTAACCCCTTGGCCACAGGGCCAGGCCCAGTAAATATTTATTGAATGCCTGCTGTATCCCAGGCTGGGTGCTGGAAATACAGAATGTGCAGAAACAGACAAGGTCTCTGCCTTCATGAAGCTTATGTTCTGTAATGCCAGTCAGTAAACAACTCGGCAAGTTGGTAAACAAGATAATTCCAGAGCATTATCAATACTATGAAGAAGAAAGTAAGAGGCTAATGAGAGGAGAGTTGTGGGCAGGCAGCAGATGGGGAAGGTCTCTGTGAGGAGGCGGTACCTGAGCGGAGATGTGGTGCGAGAAGGGGCCGGCCTGCGGGAGCAAGCGGGGGCCCAGACTCAGGTGTGGCCAGAGCACACTGAGGAAGATGAGGAGGGGCGTGAGGGGTCAGAGAGGTGGGCAGGGCTGGCTCACATAGGCCGTGGTGAGGAGTTGGAGTTTTGTTCTGAGTGTGGTGTTGGCAGGTCCTGTTAGCTTGCAAAGGCCTCCACAGCAGTAGGAAGTATCCTGAGGAGCGTTAGGAGGCCAACGAGAAAGGTGAGGGCTACTGCCTTTACTTCAGCATCCTAAGAGTGATGTTTGTGTTGCCCGTGGGCCTGGGTCCATCTCACCAAGAGAAGAAAGCCCTGGGACATGTGAGTCACAGAAACATGTCAAAGGGACCTGGCAGAATGCTTCAGGGGCATGGAGGCAGGCTTCTCCGGAGGCAGTTTTCCTGACTCTTCTATACACTCTGGTCTTTGTGATCAGCCTTAGTTATCTGGCAACTTCTCTGCATCCAGATCCACAAGGGCAACCTTTCTGGCCATTCCATAAGGGCGGTATGCACACTCCCCTGGCCCGTGGGAGCTGGAGAGGTTTCAGGGCGTCTGCCCACTCAGCAGGCTGCCTCCCCGGCCTGTCTGGCCTTTGCAGCCTCTCAGAGCACAAGGAGTGTGGAAACAGCACTCTGAACGTCTGGATTTCTGTATATCTGGAATGCCCTTGGTCCCCATCCATCTGGAGGGAGGGTGAGGGCAGCCTACATTCTCCAGCTCAGCCCGTTCCTTTTATGGCAGCCCAGGGGCAGAGGTCAGTCTCCTGTAAGCCATAATAACCCAGTCCACGTGAGGATACCATGAGCTAGAAGCCTGTCCACGTCTTTGGAGGGTAATGTTAGAGGGGTAACCACTCCTTCCCATTATTCCCTTATTTGGGGGTTACTGCCAGGTTGGCACAAGACTTGGGTATGGGGAGTGACCACTGAGCTGGGTAGTCCCTGGTCTGGTCCTAGTACAGCCCCTACCTGGCCAGGGGCCCCTGGTGATGATACCTGGCATTTATGAGTGCTTCTAGTGCCACAGCTCCGTGCCTTGCATGCCTCACCTCATTCGGTCCACTAACAAACGTAGGAGGTGGAGCTACTGTGATTCCCTGTGCCAGAGAAGGAAACAGGCTAGAAAAGTGGGCGACTTGTCTGGGCAATGGCGCCTGGCAGTGAGAACCCAGAGTCCATGCTCTTGGACTCTCCTGTACTGCTTTGGCAAGTAGCCTCAGTGCCTGGGCCTCGGTTTCCTGATCTGTCAGATGGGGGTGGTGGATTGATCCAAAGTCTCTTCTGATGCTAATGTTATATGGATTCCTTCCATGAACCCCAACAGACTACAAACCATTGACAGCACTGAGGTCCACATTCCAAAGGTTTCCAAAGGAAACGAGGGCATAATCAGTGCATAAAAGTTATTTTTAGGAATCAATCAAAAAGAGTGCAAATCAAAAGAATACTTGGTATTCCCTCATGCTCCCTCTCAAATTGTATATTTGGGGGGAACGTTAAAGGACTTTGTTGAAAAGACTATTCATGTGGGATTTCCTGGCCTTTGTGGTTGTGGTAGGGGTCTAGTTATGATACTTGTCCTGAGCCTTGCTCTGACTTTCCTCCCCACTCCGACCCCAACACCCAGTGAGACATACTGTTTGTGTGTTGTAAGTTGTATCTCTGGTTTACTTTAAAGTTGCTTAAAGATATTTGACTATAAATCTATAATCACCGGCATTAGCAGTGTTTGAAGAAAATAACTGTGTTAGGCTAGTCAGTTGGTTCATCCAGGCAAAGATGAACTGAGCCCTGCTGTCGCCTGTGATCAGCACCATGCGGGCAGAAGAGGCAGAAGCCCCCTGCATGAGCCCTGAGAAAGCAGGACCAGGATGTGGGGACACTAGGAGCTGAGCTGGAGGATTCTGACTGTAAGACGATGAGCAGAAGGCCAAAAAGGGAGGCGATCCGTGTGAACTGGAGTGGCAGAAGAGGTGTTCCTGGAAGAAGCTGGGGTTGAGTGAAGCCTGGAAGTTTGTGGAGGAGTTGGCTAGACTCTTGGTAGGAGTGAAGGGATGCCGGGTAAGAAAAGTTGGAGGTACAATTCCGTGCAAAAGGTACGATTTTGACGTATAAACCTGGAGTTCTCAAAGTACAGTCTAAGAACATTCTTGGGGTGATCTGCGTTCGTTCCTCAACACTTCTTTATTCAACACCTGCTTGTGCGGAAGGCCCAGCAGTGCTTACGGCACATGTACAGTTCCTGCCTGCACGGCTCATCACTCTAGCTCAGGAAGACGAGGATTCAGCATCTAATGAAATCGCTGATTCTTGGGGGCCGGCCCCATGGCCGACTGGTTAAGTTCGCATGCCCCCCCTTGGTGGCCTGGGATTCACGGGTTCAGGTCTTGGGTGCAGACCTACTCACCGCTCATCGAGTCATGCTGTGGCGCTGTCCCACGTGGACGAACTAGAATGACCACAACTAGGATATACGACTGTGTACTGCGGCTTTGGGAGAAAAAAAAGAAAAGAGGAAGATTGGCAGCAGATGTTGGCTCAGGGCCAATCTTCTTCACCAAAAAAACCCATTAAAAAAACCCCCCAAAACTCCCTAATTCTTCAGTTATGGTTGGCCTCTAAAATATTTATGTTTATATTTGGATGTGACCGTATTCATTTTAAATCAATATTTTGCTTACGCTACTGAAAAACCAAACCTGGAACTAATGATCACTTTATTGCATAGAATATATCCTAAAGGTGACATTTCTCCTAAATTATGATGAAAAAATATCATAATTATATATCATAATTAAAAATAGATATCTTACAAATATATTCACATATATCATAGTTAAAAGTGTATCATAAAGGCGACTTTTCCCCTAAATTATGATTAAAAAAGTGTTTTAGGGTGGATTGTGGAATTTTTAGTCCTTCTAAGTTGGTGCCTAGATCATAAAACTTGAGACTTGTAAAGAGATGGAGAAGAAGGAGGAAACAGAAATCGCTAAGGATTGCTGGCAGTAAGTAAGTACCTGTTCCAAGGTACGAGGAGAGGACTCCGGAAGGACAGAAAGCCTACCCCAGAGGGGAGCGGGCAGCTCTGCCACGTCAGAGGCAGGACGGCGGCACCCGCTGGAAGCTTGGTGAGTGTGCAGACAAGGCTCCTCCGCGTCAGAAGCATGTTTCCCCTGTCGGGGATGCTGCACCTCCATGGCTGCCTGCTGCCATTTCTTACAGATCAGGAGGGTTTGAAATTCTGGGTTGCCAAAATAATTTTTTTTTCTCCCTGTATCCAGCCATTTCTAGTAAAGCTTGTTTATTTTTGTAAAAAAATTTTTTGTTGTAGTCATTTTATCCTTTTGGAATCAGGAGAGTTTTCAGCTTGAATAATTTTTTTTTTTCCCTTTTCTGCAATGTAGGATTCTTGGGTTTGGCCTTTGGGAGGTAAATAATACAACTCTCTGTTTACTCTGGTGGGCCTTAGCTTATCTCAGAGCTGTTTTACCTCAAACATTGGTGATTCTGTAAATTGAAATCAGCTTTTCTTAAACTTGTAGATTCCTTAGATTTGAAACCTATGTTTGGTTACATTTATAGCAACAACATACCTCTCATTGAAGGTTTATTCATTTGTTTGCTTGTTAATTTATTTTTTTATCTTTTGCTCATTCAACTACCGTTTATGGAGGGCCTGCTTTGCAGTAGGCCCTGGGCAAGAGCGTTCCCTTAGAGAAGACATTGTGGGGAAACACTGGGTTAATCTCTGTTACTGTCCATGTCAACTGTTGCTAAGTGTGGGGTTTGGTGGAAGGTATGGATTTTTCTGGCGTTTGCCTTTCTTGACTGAATTCTGATAGTCACTTCGGTGCCTGGCATTTCAAGAGTCTGGAGAGACCCTGCAGCATAGAGAAAGTGCTGACCTGGGACCAGAAATGCTAACCTGGCTCTCTGCCCTTGGGCAAGTCACTTCACCTTTCTGAGCCTCAGTTTCCATCTGTTACTTAGCACTAATTACACCTACTTAACTCACAGGTTTTTTGTGAGGAGCATTATCTCATTAGAGATAATGTTTCTAAAAGCTCTTTGAAAATTGTGCAGCATTATTCAAATGGAAATATTATTTTTATTATTGAGTGCCTACCAATTCCACACAAGGAGCCGTGACGAAAGGAGAGAGGGCGTTATTGTCCCCACTCTGCTCCATCACGGCGCTGGGTATCATGGGCGTGTTTGGATTGTGGATGGGGCGGCACAAGAAAAGACCAGAGCATGGTTCCTGCCCTTGAGGAGTCTAGGATCAGATTTGGGTGACAAGAACCAGCTAGAGAATCGTGTAATAGTTGAGAGAAGGGAGAGAGGGCTTGAGGATCTCTTCGTGCCTTTCTTGCTCCTAAATTCTAGTCTTGGTCAGGAAAGGCTTCACTTTGGGAAGTGGCACTTGAGCTTGGCTAGCATCAGCATCATCATCAGAGCCATCTTCTTGCTATCATCGTTAATAAAATGAATATTTATTGAGTATCAGTATGTGGCAAGGGACATACAGTTTGGTTGGGGAGTCTGAGTGCTTGCCTGAAAAAAAGATAACTAAGGGACCTAGTTCCTTACACTGGGGCCCGAATGAGGGAGGTGCCCAGTGCTGTGGGGAACCAGAGGAGAGGGCAGCTCTAGGTTTGGGGTCGTTGGGAAAGGCGACTGAGAAGTGGTGGACCCTGACCTGAAGGAAAAGCAGGATTTGGACAAAAGCAGAATCATCTGGAAAGGCATTCCATGTTTCTGCTTATTGATAGCATTTAATTTTCCATTTTCCCAATAAGCATGAACAGATTGCTTTCTACTCTCAATACCTCATTTTGTTTACCTGCCCTGTGGGAAGAGCATTTATGAAACCCAACTCAGGGAAGCTCTTCACCATTTCCTCTCTTTTTTGCAGAAGGATTTTGTAGTGATCTGCCTATGCCTTTTCAGGCCTGAGTCATTCAAGGTAAATGTCTAAGGTTAGTATGACCCGAGTAGGGCTAGGTGTCAGGGAGGAGGACAGAGGGAGCAAAGGCCGGAAGAGATGGGAGAAGGGCAGCCTGAGTTCACCCAGAAGTGGGCACATGAGAGAGGGGACAGACAGGGCCCCCTGAGAATGCTTCAACCCCTCCAATTCTCAAAGCAAATTCATTTCACTGAAGACGTATCTCTGTCCCTGGCTCTGTCTTTATCCGGATCTCTAGAGCTATAAAATTCAGGGCTTCTAGGACCAGGATGGCATCTAGGGAAATTAAAACAAACAAATCACTGAGACAGGGTGGCACCCCCCAAAATGTTGTGATTTGCCTGTTGAGTGTTTCAGAAGCTTCAAAGGAATTGAGCAATTTAGGTTAAATTTTAAGAAATGGGGCTGACCAGAGCAAAAGGAGAGTTTGAAACTGTGCTGCAGACATTGAAGGTGGAGGTACATTCTGCCCTTGGAGCCAGGCCGGTCTCCGCTCTGGACAGCGCCCTTCTGTGTGATGTGGTACAACGGAGGATTACCCACAACCGCCTTAACAACCTTGGGGAGTGGAACGCCAAATACGGGCAGAGCAGACAGTTAGCTCTATTGGTATTGGGGCTTCACCCAAATTATCTACTATGAATACTTCCTAGGGACCTCTTGCCTCTTTAGGACAAGTGTTAGATAATTTCCATTAACTCAGTTATTGGTAGGGGAGGCGGTGAGAGAGAAAAGATCAACTGTGGCTCAGAGTTACCTGGAGGAATAGAGAGCTGAAGAGAGAAGTGGAGAAGGCGTGCATCCTAGGATGCTGACATGTAGAAGGAAATCATGAAAACACTCCCACCAGATTGGAAGGAGAGGAAATGTAGATTATAAAGCAAAAGGAGACTTGTCTCTACTTTCTCAAACCTTTTTGGGGACTTCTTCTGGTAATTAAATAGGCAGCAGGTTTTCTCCTAGATGAATCATTTTGAAAAGTTCATCCCTTAACACTTGGGTTTCCTGTTCTTGATCCATAGTCCTCACATTACTGCTGTTGGCGGTGTGGGGTCCCATTGGAAAGCAGTGCGCCGTCCGTGCATCTGGCGATAGGGGGACGCTGGGAATGGGGAATATATTTATGCAACTTCTAGGGCTTCTTTATTATTTGCAGGTTCACATGCATACACACACACACACACACACACACACACACACACACACACACCTCTGCACTTATATAAAACCTGTCAAATCTTTCAAAAAGTTTTGAAGGAATTAGCATTACAAAGTCATAAAGAAATCTCTGAGGGGACTTTAGAGTAGAGAAAGAGGAGGGGAAAAGCCTAAATATATCACTCTGCAGCAAACCAATCATCCACACAACCGCAGAAAACTCTGATAAATCTCTTGTGAGATAAACTCCCTCCTGCCTGACAGTTCTCTTTGGAAACGTTGACTCTGCATTTCATATTAAAATATTGCCTTGAAAAGACCTGCCATGGAGCTATTGATCCCACTTATGGGCAAGGAGGCATCTGGACTTGTCTTCCAGCCGCTGCTCAAAGATTCCACATGTTAACCTCTGCTGTTCGCATTTGTGTATTTAACCAAACTCTTTCATGGCCAGTCCAGGGCTCCTGATTATCAGGACTGCATTACAGTCCAAGAGTTCTGCGTCGTGTCTTCCATTTAGCTGCTGTTTACCTTTAAGCATACTAATAACGATTAGTACTATTACAATTCTAGAGCATGTATCATGTGCCAGGAACTTTAATCTTTATAACAGCTCTGTAGCTCTAGAGTTTTCAAACAAGGAAGCAGACTTAGAGACAAGGTAACCTAGCTAGGGTCACACCGCTGGGAAATGGGGGAGCTAGGATTTGAACCAAGTTCTGTGTGACTCTAAGTGCTTGTTCTTTCCTGTTTACCAAATGTTTGCAGCCATGTCTACCTCAGATGTGTTGTCGAAGGAGTCTGAGGAGAGGGGAGAGGGGTCTGGTGTCTGAGACCATAGGAGTCAGCAAGTGGAGGCTCCCTTCCTCGGAGTTGGAGGGTATGCTCTGGGACTTGTGCTCCCTCAGCCCTGTGCACTACTAGAAGCCACCGACAGGCCAGTGGGTGTCCATGGGACTCATCGCTTTGCATCCTGTTGGTCCAACCCTGACATTTTGTTTTTTGGCCTTTCCAGTGGAGACTCCAAATAGGATTTGATTTTTTCCAGGGTCATCTGGGAAATGATGTCTCAAATCTGGGAAGATGTGGTCTTGGGGGTCACCTGAGCAGCAGAAGAAATCTTGGAAGATGACATTTGGGACTTATGTGGAATTAACTCAGAAAGTAATGAGTTTGCTGGACTTGAGCGTTCACAGAGGGCATGCGAATGTCTGAGGCTGAGGAAGAAAGGGCAGCTCTGACCCATCTTGGGGTTTTGTGCTTTGTTCTCGTGACCCTTTGGAAATACTTGGATAAACACACATGTCTAGACTCATGCTAGGCCAGTGTGAAGAAGCAAGCTGGGTATGCATCCGTTCTGGGCTCAAAGCCAAATGAAAGAGAGACAGGCCTGGCAAAATATCATGGGAAGTGTCATAGTCCTTTCTTCTAGACTCACTTAAAAAACCCAGGACCCCTTTAATATTTCAGTTGTAAGAATTATCTCTATTGATGGTGTCTTGGAAAACAAGAGACTAGGAAAACCCCAGCCATAGGAAATCTAACAATAGTAGAGAGCAGGCTACTGTCTTTTCTGGTTTTCCACAGTATCTTAATTTTCCTGACTTTATTAACTGTATATCATACCAGAAAGATTCTTGGATCAGGACTGCCCTTGAGTAGAGACAGTAGCCTGCAATGCAGTGGGATAGTTTGTGTCAGCTGAGGTAAGCAGGTGGGACCTGGACTTATGAGAACCAATGCCCAGATAAGGAAGACCAACTCCTAGAAGGCATGTGTGGGTCCAGGCTGGGGCAAACCCCAAAGTAAGGCTGCTGGGGAAGATGGGAGACTGAGCCTGGGCACAGGCTGAGGGGAGTGTCAGCAAAGTCAGTGGCTTGAGAATCTGGATAGCAGACAGTGTTTAAGGAACCGGACTGGCTTCATGAATCAAAACTGGACAGTTGGCAAGAAGCAAGGATAAGGATCCAGGTTGTGACAACTGGTGTTGGGGTACCAGGCACAGAGCACATAGCAGGTCATAGAAATCAGGGATCCAGGAAGGAGAATGGGCAGCAGAGAGCCATGGCATGGTGATGGAATCTGGGCTGCAAGAGTAGCAGCCCCCAGAACCGGGCTGGCACTCTCACATCAGCCCAGGGGTTTTCCAGGTTGCTAAGAAGCTGGCACTCAGTCCAGATTTTGCTGACCTGGAGCTTGCAGGTTGAGATGAGTCAGGGTCTGGCTAGAATGTGAATGATGCAGCAAAATTGGACAGGTCTTGGCCTTGGTCCCTAGAGACATCACTGCATGGAAGAAGGCATGGTTCATTAATTGACTGACCAACAGAACTGAAGGGGAATAAGAGTCTCCTCTTTGACCCCCTGATCTCCCACCATCCACTGGGGAACAGAGCAGGGGGAAGACAAAGCAGAGGGCCTTCCAGAGTGAATGAGGAATGCCCGCCGAGGAGGAAGAAGAGCCTGTTCACGTCATGATATCCTGCCCTCTGAATTTCCATACGTGGCTCCCAGGCTACAAAGCAGCTGTGATAATAGCAATGCATTCTCTCTCCTCTAGAAAGTTAGGTGACTTTAAAATAGGTAAGGCTAATGTCATTCCTTCTGTGAATTCTGATTGAAGGGCGTTTGGTGAAAAACCTGTGTGGGCTGGCATGCAACGAATATTTATTTACACTGCTGTTTTAAAGACAATGACACAAAATCAAAATTTAACCCGCAAGTTTGAGTTTTCAGTTTCCTTCTGTTTCTCTCCTTCCTTGAGAAGGGAATATGGGGAACTGTCTCTGTCTCTCTTGTTTTCTTGCTCTAATAGCAATCCCTGTCAAAGCACTTTGGGTATGCCTCTTGGTAGGATGACAGAGGAAAGGCAGTGATAAATGTTACATCTGGCAGGTGCCAAGGGCCTGAGGTAGCCTGTGTCTTTGTGGCTTGCATGTTTTCCTTTGTGTTGGTTGGCTCTTATGGCTGAGTTCACTGTCAGTCTGTCTTTGACAATTATGGAGAGGTGTGACTAACAGACACAGATTTCATTGAGTTCCACTGAACTCACCTGTGTTGTTCACAACAGACTCTAAAAGTAGTATGGGATTCCTGTGGGCACAACTAAACTCAACTTGGTAGGAATCAGGGTTTATGGATCACTGGAACTAACAGAAAATTTGAAGATCATGTAGTCTAATTCGCTGGCTTTGCAAGAGGAGGAAGTTGGGGATAAGTAAGGTTTTGCTCAGGTCTAAATAAAATTGAAGTCACCTGTACCGTAGTCAGTGTTCTTTGTATATGCCACTGGCTGACTGGTGGTAGCTAGAAAATGGGGTTTGAGATGGCAGGGAGGGGTGTCTGACAGAGGAGCTGTTTCTAAAGACTGAAGCCTCTGCTCATCATTCATAAGGCATTTACATAAGTTTAGAGTAGCAGAACCAAAAATAGTCTTTCCTTTCTCAGGAGCAACGCTGCATAAAAGACTCCCTGGCTTTGGGTTCTGTCCTTATCACATCTCTTTCAGTAGCCAGGCCAAGGGATCTGGCCAGGAGGCTGGGTAGATCCCAGCCAGAGAACGAATGTTTGTTGTAGAGCAAGTCGTGAAGCTGGGCGCAGAGCCAGGTTTGCAGAAATGTCTTTGTATTGATGCAGAAGGGAGATTTGTACCTTGTCTTGGCCTACATCATGATGAGAGTGCTACGGAAAAGTAGGGGTGACACCAGGCCACTCTGGGAGACATATGAAGCTTGTTTTCCTCTATCCCAAATATATAGGCCAGTGGACCCTCAGGAACCCATTCTCTTACATGAGTGGATGAGCCAAAGATTGGGCAGAGGCTCATTTCAATAGCTTATTACCTGCCAGTAGATCCTGAACCTGTGCTTCTCCAGGGACATAGTATGCCTCCGAGGGACCTGAGCCAAGAGTGATGTGGCAACCGATGGATGGCTTATGGTCAGCCCAGCTGGGCAGATTCCAAAGGCCCATGTTTCTAGTGCCTTGATTAGTCTGAGGACTTGGAACTCAATCTCTCATTGCAGATTGTGGTATTGGCCAGTTAGTTTGAGGAAACATCAGATGTGCTGTTCCCTAGTTAGCCACATCACACCTGACCACGTTAAAGTGGGGGTTGTTCATACAAAAGAGGGCACAGACTCCACTAGTGACAGAAATTACTCATTCTCACCCAATATCTATTCTTTCCACCTTTCTTAGTAACAGAATTTGCAGCTGGGCACGTGACTGCTTGAAATAAACTACAGTTCCCAGCCTCCGGTTAGTGAGGTTGTGTGACTAAGTTCTAGCTAATAGGATATCAGCAGAAGTGATGTGTGCAGCTTCCAGGTTTTGCTCTTAAAGGGAAAGGTATGCCCCCCTTTTCCCTTTCTTCTTTCTTCTTGGCATGAATGTAGTCTGGTGATGAGCCATTTTGGATCATGCCGACCAAATCACTACCCTAGGGACGGTGGAGCAGCGATACAGAAGGTGTCTGCACCGCTGACAGCTGCTAGAGGAGAGCTGTCATGCCAACCTGGACTTGCACGCAAGAGAGTTAATAAACTCTCCTGTGTAAACCCGTTATTTTGGTCTCTGTCGACTACAACTCAGTTTATAACTTAAGTTATGCCTTACTTGTTGGGAACTTTGATTCTGAGTAAAACAAAAGATTGCAGTTAGATAAGAAGGCCAAGCTTAAGCAGCATGAAAAAGGCAGGACACCAGAACAAGAACGTGGAAGCATGTCATTTCTATTCCTTCCCCCTCCTGGTTCCCATCTCACCTCTAGGACTGCTGTGCTCTGTAGGGAATATTGGTAAATCCCACTGGTACTGGGTGTCCTACAACCCTTTGTATGGGTAGTACTAGGGTTATTATCCAATTACGGATTCTCCTAGTGATTGGAAGTAGTGGCAGACAAACTGAAATTGGAAGGTAGATGAAGGCTCAAGGAGTTAGTTCTAGAAAAAACAGTTTGGGGCATCCAGCTGCCATCGTGGTTAGCATGGCGCAGACTAGCAGAATGAAGAGCTAGGAGAGATTCATTTCTGATCTGACTTTAATAATAAATTGTAGTGTCCATTGAGTCAATAGAGTAGTTGGTTCCCCTTTTGTTTCTTTCTTGTGTCTGTTCGTCCTAAAACGGCCTATTGTAATTTGCCTAAGGAGCTGGCCCTTAATCTTGAGATTAGTGAAAGATAGCATTCATTTTACAGAAACATTCTACTTACCTAACTCTTTCTCCATTTTAGGATGGAGACTCCTTTTTTTTAATTGTGGTGAAATATACATACCATAAAATTTACCATTTTAATCATTTTAAAGTGTACATGTGGCTCAGTAGCATTCAGTACATTCACATTGTTGTACAACCCTCGCCACCATCCGTTCCAGGATGTTTCCATCATCCCAAATCGAGACTTTGTAACCAACAACACTAAATCCCCAGCCCCTGCTCCCCTTAGGCCCCAGGACCACCGCTCTACTTTCTGTCTCTGAATTTGACTACTCTAGGTCCCTCACAGAAGGGGAATTGGACAGTATTTGTCCTTCTGTGACTGGAGACCACTTCTGACGAAGGTGAGGAGAGGTGGATGGATTCCTTGCTCATGGGAGGGAGCCGGGACGGTGCTCACTAGGAGTAGAAAGTGTCCAAACCGTAATTCTGCTGTTTCTTCCAGTGTAGGACGTGGCAGCCCTGGCTGAAATGTTGTCCTTCATTTCATCTTTTAATTTTCTTTACTGGGAGGTGAAGAGAATGGTGTCTGCCGTCTTCATTTGGAAGCACATAAGCGTGGATCATGAATAAGGCAGTGGGAATGTACTTGGCAAAATATTAAATATTAACTCTCCCAGAAAAGCTAAATAATCACAGAGCCCACCGAGCTCTGCCCCTGTGATAGTGCTTTCAGCCATTCTCAGACATTTCTTTCCCTTGCCCCTACTCTGCTTCCTCCCAAAGTGCTAGGCAGAAGTTCTTTTAAATTCAAGAAGAAAGTAGGACTTCTTTTTCGCTCTCAGTGACACTCCTGAGGCCTCTTCTCTGACCGGGGAAATTCAACAATAGGCCTTCCCAGAGGATTTTTTCCCTTTAGATTCCCCATTTAAAAATCTTGGGTTCTTTTTGACTACAGGAGGCTTAGCCGTCGCCCGCAGTGACAGGCCCTGCTTAAAGGACAAACAGCCAAGAGGGTCTGCGTGCCGGTGCTGCTGAGGCTGGCGGGGCAGTGAGGGAGGGATGGCACCCTTGGAAGGCAGTGCTGACACGAGGCATTCTCTGACAGGGAGACGGAGGTGGGCGATCAGGAGATCAAATCTCCAGGTTACATAAAAACCGCACCTCAGAGGGGCAGAGCTACTTCCTTCCTGTGAACGTGGAGCCTTCCCGCTCCCTGCCCAGTTCATGGCGGTCGGGGCTGGCTGTGCCCACGTGCTGGGCCCACTTGGCAAGGAAGGACAATGAGGTGATAGAGGAGGGGGCTTCTCACCCAGGCCAGTGTGGGCCAGGGAGGGACTCAGGATTAGGACTCAGGTTTCCCCGCTGGAGTCCCGTGTGACTTTGGAGTCTATCGTGTTTCCAGCTGCAGCTCCAACGCCTTGGGATTTGCCGAGGAGAGAATCCAGGGCTGCAGGGCGGGAAGCACCGAGGGTTCACCAGGTAGGTTTTCACACGGGATGAACCTGAAGCCCAGAAGACCCCCTTCTCTGATGACTCCAGCCCAGCTCCTCTTTCCTTCTCCCAACTCCAAAGGCACCGAATGTCTCATCAGACAGTTGAGCACACTGCTTCATACCCTTTTCCCGCAGTGGCATGAATCCGCCTGGGCTTGCCAATGAGAAGAAGCTCCCTCAGGACAGAGGGAAGGTGCTTCACGATTGCTGTATTGATGTTGACAAAGCTCCTCGAAGTGGGGTATTCTCCTAGACTTGTTTCCTGAGGCAGCTCTGTGTTCTTGGAGGGCCTCATCCTGCCTTCCTGGGGTGTAGGGACGATCTCCCTCTGTTTAGTTAGTTCTCAGAAGATGAATGGTGGTATCTCCACTTGGTGAATCCTGTGGCACTGTGGGAAGACTCTTCTGTGCAGACATAATTCTCTTTGCTTGCTGACACACGCGCATGCATGGTCACACCCTGATGCATGGTGGGCCTTGTTTTGCATGGAGAACACCATCGTGAAGATACGTTTTCTCTGGTGGCTCTTCCCTTGGTGCAGGACTGGTGTGCCTGGAGACAACAGGAGTCAGAACGCCAGCTCTTCAGGCTCGTGGAGACCGTGGAGTGTAACACCCGCTCTCCAGAGATGATGAGCTGTGGCCTAGAGAGCTTCAAAGGCCAGTGAGCTTTGGGACTTAGACAAATAATTCTACCTCACTTGGGCTTCAATTTCCTTATCTGAAAAAAAAAAAAAATAGGATTACCCTAGAAGGATCTTTAAGGATGTTTCAGAATTCTATACTAAGTGAGTTTTAATTGCCATTTTCTTACCATTCTTTGGCCTTCTTAGAACTGACTGGAGTAACTAGGTGGTTCATTAAGGAATTTCTGACTTCACTCTATTTTTCTCCTATAAAGAATTAATCAGCCGTGGAGATTCATGTCTCTTGGGGCTATGGCTGACTTAAAAGTGCTATAAGAATATATTGGATTGCTGAGAGAAGATACTGCCCACTTCTTAGAAGACATCACCACTTCAAAACTGGGGCATCTCCTCTGAAAAAATGGGCACTTAGACTAGTTTAGACCTGCCTAGAGGTGGGAGGATGAGCCAGACATCCCTGGAAAGCCATTTTGCGGGAGCTTTTTACCTGCTTTGAAAAGTCTAATAATGTTCCACACATAAGAGAGAAATATTTCTGAATCTGAGGATGTTCTCTCTTAAACTTTGAGCAAATTATTTAACTTCTTTTTCTTTACATGTCACCTCCATAGCTCCCTGATACCTCTCATTTTTATTATTGCTTTTGTAAAGTGTTGATGCAGAAAAAATCAATAGCTTAGATACAACAACAAGAATGGATCTGACAAAATAAGATTGAGTGAAAGATGCAAGACAAAAGAACACGTGCAGGAGGATTCCATTCAGATACACCTAAAGACAGGCAGAGCTAGTCTCTTAAGGTACACATGCATAGGGTGTAAGACCATAACGAAAGTCAGGAAATGCTGATAGCAAAAGTCAAGGTAGTGGTGTTGACTGGGAGGAGGGATGGGGCAGGACTGGGGGCTCATAGGGGATGGGGCTTCTGGGGGGCCTTGCAGTGCCATGTTTCTTGATCTGGATGGTAGTTACATGAGAGTTCGCTTTATAATTATTCATTAATCTGTAAAAATATGTTTTATGCACTTTTCTGAAAGTATGCTATATTTTATACAAATAGAATAAAGTGATATGGAAATCAGAAAAAAACCCCACAGTAGTTTAGAAAGTGCAGATAAATGTGGCAGATTGAATGCCCTCTTCCAAAACCACACTAACGTGGTGGTAAACGAATTTTAAAAAATGTGTAAACCACAAAGACAAAATGAGTGGAAAAGAAGACAACAGCAAGCACATGCACAACACACAACACACACATGCACACACATATTTGAGGGCTAGGCTTTTATTTGTTCATTTTTTGTATTTGAAATGTGTTTCTTTGTGTGTGTGTGTAAGGAAGGTTGTCCCTGAGCTAACATCTATTGCCAACCTTCCTTTTTTTGCTTGAGGAAGATTGTTGCTGAGCTAACATCTGTGCCCATCTTCTTCTATTTTATGTGGGACGATGCCACAGCATGGCTTGACAAGCAGTGCTAGGTCCATGCCCAGGATCCGAACCTGTGAACCCTGGGCTGCTGAAGTGGAGCATGTGAACTTAACCACTATGCCACCGGGCCAGCCCCCGAAATGTTTTTTGATCACATGCTTGGCCTGAGATGCTTTACCATGATCCTTAACAACCACACAACTACAACCAACTGCTCTATAGGGCTTTGCTTCTCTGGTGATTTTGCAGAGGCCTACCCATTCCTTTAGTTTCTCATTATGACCGGCCTCAATTAAGTTGATTTGGTGTTCAGTGCACAGTTCCTCTACCAGGTTTTTCTATATAGATTCATCATGTTTGGATGTGAGCACACATGGATTCCATAACCTAGATCATGATGGGTGAGGGCATTCTTCAGCACCTCTTTTAAAGCAGTGTTATTGTCCATTTCATGCCCAGAATCAATGCCTTCCTTGGCCATGGTGGTGGGTTAAGGTTGGAGCTGAGTCCTGGACTCACCAGAGAGGCCCTGCTCCATGCCACCCAGAAGCAGGGAGAGACAGCAACAGTATTTTGGAAGTTGGAAAGTAGATGGAAAAGCAGTGACTGACTTTGCACTTATGAGATAGCCGAATCCTAAGCTGCACTGGGGAAAATTGAGACAATTAAACCTGTAGCTCACAACTCCCAAAAGGTTTGAGAATTAGTGATATCAGGTGTCTTTGGAAGTGGTGGTGGAAATGGGGCTTAAAACTGGAGAATTGATTCAAAGTCTGTTTAAGAAGTAATTAGAGTCCAGATCCCCACTCCCATTCTGGCAGTCAATACTCTTCCCCACTTCCGCTGAAGGCTGGAGGGTGGTTCTCTATTGAGGGTGAAGGACAAGCTCTCTGGACTGGGGCACGGCTGGCACAACAAAGGGCAGTGCACTAAGGTGAAAACAGGGCTGAGACTTCTGAGCTGTCTCCCCCCTTGGCTCTCACAGTGCCAGCCCCTAGGCCTATAGTCTCGAGACAGGAGATTTGAACATCCTTCTGGCATCCTTCAGGCTGGCAGAGTAGAGTAGCCTAGAGAAGAAAGCCCTGAAGATACATTAGGGTCTACCCACTGGAGCAATTCAGCTGCAGCCTGCTCTAGTGCAGCCTGGCTGACAGGTGCGACTTCCCCTTCGGAGTGTCCTGTCAGTTTTTTGTTGTTTCACTCTTAAATATGATCAGTCAATAAAGAATATCTGAATATTTGAGGAAGTCTCATAAAGTGAAAATAGAAACCAAAGCAAACAAGCAAAGGATGCATATTTAAAATAATATACAAGAAGAAGAAAGCTTAAAAAACACCAACATTCTTTACTGTCTTTAGAGAGATAAGAGAAGATATTACATTGCTGAAACAGAAACTGATTTCTGTGTGAAAGGAGCATTCAAGAAACAAAAAGGAACTCTTGGAAATTAAAAATGTGGTAGCTGAGGGCTACAAATGGTTGGAAAACAAAACTGATGAATCCCCAAAAAAGTAGAGCAAAAAATAAGAGATGGAAATTAGGAGAAAAAAATATGACAATTAGATGACCATTCCGAGAAGTCCAACACCTGAACACTAGGAGTTCCAGAAAGAGAGAAGTGAAGAAACCTCAGGGAGGAATCTTCAGGGAGACAATCTAATACATTTCCTAGAACTAAATGGCAGTTTCCTGATTGAAAGGGCTCATTAAGTGCACACACAAATGGATGAAATAGGCCTGTATCAAGGGTACATCACTGTGAAATTTCAGAAAAGTGGGGACAGTTGGATGATCTTACAAGTTTCTAGAGAGAAAAGAATATTACAAAGGATCAGGAATCAGCCTGTTTTGGGGTGTTTAACATGGGAGGTTAGGAGACAATGGAGCAGTGCCCTCAAAATTCTGAAGGAACATGATTTCCAGGTGAGAATTTTATATCCAGACAAACTATCACTCAAGCAACAAGGTAGAACAAAGACATTTTCAGGTAGGTGAAAAGCTCAACAACAAAAACAAAAACAAGCAAAACAAACCCCAAACCAAAAACAGCTTGGCTCCCATGCACCTTCTTCAGGAGGCTACTAGAAGAAGTTCTTCACCATAGGAGGGAGTGAACCAAGGGAAGCGAGGGGTTCAGGAGACAGGGACCTGACACAGGAGAGAGACACACACAGCGTGTTCTGCCTCACAGCAAAGGAGATTCTTCCCAGTCGTGGTGATGCAGACGCAGGATCCTGGACTCGATTAGGTTATGACACAGCTACGGAGGAGGACAGTGGAGAGCTTGAAGAGAGCCCAGTCCTCACTTTCCATGGTGGGAAAAAAGGTAAAATTAGTAAGAAGCTAACTAAGCACATTATTTAAAAATAGGGAATTAACTACCAAAAGAAACAGCTAAGTAGTTGAAAGTGGTTGTTGTTAGGGAGGGGGAAATGGGCAGTAAGGAAGAGAACTGTGGATTTTTTTTTAATAATGATCCTTTTAGAACCATTTGGCTCTTTAAATTATGTGGATGGGTAACAGATAAAAATAGAAACTGGAAAAATTTAGTAGCTTATTGCTAATAGGTGGCTATCTCCTATGGAATTATTTCACATTAAAAGAAAATGAGAGTCCTGTGTTGTTCATTCATTTATTCAACAAATCTCTTTTTGATCATTTGTTTTGCTCTAGGCCTTGAGGCGATTTCTGTTTTCGGTGTTCGCCCCTCTTTTCATTGCTCCTATTTGGACCTTCCTCCTGAGACCCTAAGTTCAAGGGTCTGGTGACCACCTGTTCCGTACCCCTCTCTCCCTAGATTTCTGCTGGGGATGGCTGTGGCTCTGATGTGGTGTCAGGAAAATCTTAGTTATGCTTCTTTCGTGCTCTTGTATAGTAGGTTGTCAGGGGTGATACATTTGCTTTTTCTTCTAAGGGAAAGAAGCATGTCCTAGCCAACCATTCTGAGAGGGCACAGTGTATGTTTTATTTGTGAGCACAGTGCCCGACACGTAGTAGGCACTCTCCGGATGAGGGACACAGTAGTCCTGACATGGGCCTGTTTCTTCTGCCTCTTGTCCTCCAGGTAGACCAATGTGCACCTGCCTGCAGCCCCAGAAGTCCCCTTAGCCCAGGCAGAGTGTGGCCACGGGGGAGGCCTGCCATAGCCTCCTGACCCCCGCTATCTGCACCTTTGCTACCTGAGATCTAATGATTTGAGATTCAGTAATTTGAATCTTGAAGGGTATTTGGAGTTTAATGAAAGTAGAAATTCCCTAAGAGGAAAAATACTGTGAACCATCATCATGGTAATTTCCAACTTGTTCTTACACTCCAGTGTCGCATAAAGGGCATAATGGTGGCCAGAGAGCTCTCTTTAATATTGCAAAACACCTAATGGAAAGTACCCATTTGTTCAAGATAAGGCTCTAAAGAGTAACTAAAATGTCGAGGCCCTTTGCTCTTAGCTGAGAGTCTCTGTCAGCTGGTGCGGTCACTCTGGTTATTCTGTGCTGATTAGATGCTCTGCTTTATGGCCGTATATCTTTGATAAACGTAGGAATGGGAGGGGGAGATAATAATTCTCAGTACAGTGTATTTGGTTGACAAAACCTTGCCAAAGGCGGTGTTGGTGGGGTGGAATATGACAGGGGTCTTTGGGAGTGAAGAGATGAGGGCACTGCGTGCTAGCTCATCGTTCCTGGGGACTTGTTGGCAGCCAGGCTGAGGGCGGGGTGGTGGTCAGGTGGCTGGTGCAGGGGGCAGTGTGAGGGTACCAAAGATCTGCTTCGTTGACCTGCTGCATCACTTTGCTGAGGGCTGGCCTGAGGTGCTGGTGTTGCTGTAAAAGGGGCCCAGCTTGTTGACTTTCCTGAAATTCAAACCCCAACACACAGCCACATGGCCACAGAGATAAATTGCTCCAATGAGGCAAGTGAATCCAGGGAGAACAGAAGCCCCAGGTCATGAAAAATGATGGCAACCACGGCCTACTTTCCTGCCTTGGTAAAGTCACAGCCCATGTGCTGGTGCAGCAGAACAGAGATGTGAATGGAGATGCTGGAGAATGCCATCTGGCAAACAAAGGGTGCAATACGGCCTCCAGCCATCCTGGCTTTTGAGCCCACACCAAAGGAAGCCAAGCTGGAGACAATATATAAAAGTTTGCTAGCCCATTTATCCTTTGGTGACTCAGGGGGTGGAAATGGCTTTGGGGATTTTTGTTTTTGTTTTGTTTTGTTTTGAAGGAGTGATGTTTGGAAGCAGAGGCACTCAGGAAATACATCCTGACCTTCTGGGGTACTTAGAACTGTGACCACAGACTCTGGTACTTAGTTGTTCTCCGTTTGTTCTGACGTTTTTTAATTTTGTGTTTCCAACCAGATTGGAAGGTTGCTGACATCCGTTATTTACCAGTAAGCCTCAGTTTTCTCTTTTGTGAAATGAGGATAGTAAGGCCTATTTCGCAACTTTGCTGTGAGTGTGACGGGCTTAGGGGTTCAGTTTTGGTTTTGAATCCTGCCATTCACCCTTTTCCTCTCCCAGGGCTCTCTCAGAAAGGACCTTACTTCTAAAGAACAGTATCCAAATGAGAGAGATGACCATGTTGCTGAGGGGCTTGGCCAGCCCCTGGTAACTGCCCGTCCCATTTGAGGACTCCCTGTTTCCTCCCATTGAGTCCAGACCAACTGGCTCTGAGGAGCAGATCGTGAGCCCGTTTGTCCAGCTGGGATGAGGATGCTGCTTTTACCTCCATAGACAGACAAGCCCCCCAATTTGCTTTCCTCCTGGGGGCTTGGAGCACAAGAGAAAGTTGGAGGAAATAAACAGGAAAAATTCAGAGAGGGATATGGTCTATTCTTTCTTATGATCCACAAAACAAAAATAAAAAAAGAAGCAGGACATGCCTTTGAGGTACCATGGCCCTGCCCATTTAACATTCCTGGGTGTAGCTAATTAGCATAGCTACTCGTCCTATAGGGAGACCTACAAATGGGATGAAAAGAGGGATGGAAGTGCCCTCCATTAATAGCAGAGGAGTAAACAAGAGGACCGGAGGCGGAGAAATTGCCTTCCTAACAGGGAGAGTTAGAGATGACGAGCACAGAACCCCTAGCACACTGCCCAGCCCATAGGAGGGCTTCCCAAAGGGTAACTGTTATTATTAGTAGTGGCTTTGCAGTTCCCAGAGTGGATATCCATGCTGTAAACACAGAACTTTGCTGAGATGAAATTTCCTCGTCAGTGTGATTTTTCGACCACTTTACTGAGAAGTAACGCAAAGCAAATGGTCTTCGGAGCATCTTCATTAAAACTAGAATAATTTGCATTGCTCATTTGCCCATGCGTCTGGAAGACCCATGGATATGTCTTCTCTATAAATATGACCACTGAAATTTATGTAATGCTTTAAAATTTACAGTGAATTTCCTCACGTCATTTGAGCCTCATAACAGCCTTGTAACTCATAGGTGATATGAGTATCCTCACTTTAAAAATAAGGAAACTGATGCTGAGATAGCGCAATCACCATGTCAGGTTCATACAGTAGGTAAATGTCTGAGGCAGGACATAAGTCTTTAGACTCCACATCCATGCTCCTTTTTTTTTAAGGAAGATTAGCCCTGAGCTGAGTGCTGCTGCCAATCCTCCTCTTTTTTTTGCTGAGGAAGACTGGCCCTGAGCTAACATCCATGCTCACCTTCCTCTACTTTATATGTGGGATGCCTACCACAGCATGGCTTGCCGAGCGGTGCCATGTCTGCACCTGGGATCCGAACCGGTGAACCCCCGGCTACTGAAGCAGACCGTGCACACTTAACAGCTGTGCCACCGGGCCAGCACCTCTTATCACCTCTTGATGGGAGATATCATGTGGAGCCTTTTGTTTTCCAAGGGGGTAAGGAAAATGGCGTTCAGCTTGTGGTGAAGATTTACAGAAAAATGGGATCCAGAAATGTCTTTGAGCCTGGTCGAGGTGCCAGAAGAGTTTGGCAAATGAGTTTAACGTTGCCAAGACGGACCCTTCTCCCCCGCTCCCCCTGGATTTTGGATTGATGTTGCAATGACTCTGGCGGCTCCGTGCATTTCCCTTGGCCTCTAAGGCATTCCAGTGATGATGATGGCTTGTCAGGGTCATGGCCCTAGTACAAAGCAAGGCTGTTTGTGGTTGATCTAAAACATAACTGTAGCCACCTGCGTGTGAGGCTGGTTTCTCAGACTCTGGGGCCTGTAAGCAGCTGAAGCAAAATGTTCCTATCACTATGTGAAGCAGATATCAAAAGTAACATCTATTTCTTTAGGTTTCCCGAGTAATTGGGAAACCAAGTTGTGTACTACCCTGCCATGTTTGACCAAGTTACTCAGTCTCCCATTCCATCCCCTGGCCTAGAATGTCCTTCTTCCCTCTTGTTGTCTACCTAAATTCTATTTGCCTGCGAGACCCCACTTTCTCCGTGGAGTCTTCATTCCAGAATCACATGACCCTGTTGGTTGTCACCCAAGTTGGTGCTTTATTAAATATCCCCATGCACTGTTTTTTGATGGCTTCATGTGCAGTTATTCTGACTCTGCATTTTTTGGGGCCAGACACTGGGTCTGCTTTGTCTTTTCTCTATCTCACTGTGCATGGATGTGCTGGGCACAAGTGAATGCTGACAAATTCATTTGATGAAATGTAGTGGAAGGTTATAGAAAAAGTGGAGCTGTGGGAACCCAGAGATCTGGTTTTTCACCCAGGGCAGATCCTGTCACCTCCCTGGGTTTCAGTCCTTGTCTGTAAAATGAAAGAGTTGAACTGGATGATCTCTAAGGTCCATGCCAAATCTGAATTCTAGGGCTAATTATAGCTTAATCTATAAGATCTATAGCTTAATCTATTAAGAGGGATTCTCATTGTGTTGCCTGTCCATATGCACTCCCCATATCGCAAACTGTTAAGCTGTCTTTGTCTTTTCCCTGCACCTATGATTTGGCTGCATGTAACTTAAAAAAAAATTATCTTCGTGTCTCAGAGGCAGCTCACAGGGAGCATGAGGGAATGCTGAGTAGTGTTTAGAAGCAGAGTCAGACAAACTGGGGTTTAAATCCTCATTCCACCACTGCCTGGTTGTGTGATCTGGGCAAGTCACCTCATTAAACATCACTCTTCTCAGAAATATAGAGTCATTAATGACAGTTTCGCCGGGTGATGGAGGGTAGGTGAGGTGAAGCATGTGTGGTGCGTACACAGCTCGATAAAGTGGTGGCAGTGATGATTGCTGTGATTGGGAAGCAGAGGATGTGTCTTCTAAGCCTTCGGTGAGCATTTTCTGATTTGTAAACTATTGGTTGTGTTTTAAGACAATGCCTTTATCATTTTAATAAGCAGTGTAATGATTTGAGGAGAAAATCATTTCAGTTCTAAAAAGAACACTGGCAGTACTAATTATGTACATGATAGCGTTTTAATAGAGTTCCATAATTTATGGAATTGGGAGAGACTTACAAAAACAGATTAACTCTCTCAAGTCTCAGATTTCTGGTGAGTGATTCAAACAGACTACTCTTCCTTCCTGCCAGTGCAGATAAATCAAGTATAAACCTTTACTTTTTAACCAAATTGTGAAAAATGGAACAAACTCAATGATAAGAAACTGTTTTAATGAGACACTTCCTTCTTGAGGTCATTTGCTAAGGAGAGACTTTCCAAGTTGTCCCTGAACTACCAGAAGCAACAGACCCACTACTGTATTTCCTCTTTCTTTCTTTTCCTTTTTTTCTAGCCGCACTGGGTTTAAGTAACTGAAGCTTCTCAAATCTTAAAGTTGGAGTGTGGCTCAGTGATCTAAGCAATGGAGATTAAAAAAAGACTTTGAGTCTGGATCAAAATTTTCTAACTGCCTTGCTCTGAGAATCCAGGAAAGTCGCTTATAAACCTTGGATATCTCAGTCTTACCAACTGAAAAAATGGCATAATGAGCATAACCTGACTTTAGAGAGTATTAGTGAGGAAACAAAACATCAGATGATCCTTTTCGGTTTAAGTGAAAAATTGTATGTTGAGTGAATGTTACCTTTCAAGTAACTTTGGACAGAGTCCAGGGTGTGTCTGTGTGTGTGTATGAAGTTCAAGTATTTGTAAAGGTTTCCAGCACACAATGTCTTTAAGAAACAGAGAAAAGGGTTTGATCAAAATAATGTCTTTTCATCAATGGTAGGTAAGTTAGACTTAGGACTTCCAGATCTTCCATATTTTATCTTGACAATATGTTTAACTGAGTTTCAGCATTGACTCTCAGAGTCAGAAAGAATTCCACAAGATAAAGGAGAACCAGAAAGCCGAATTTTAATAAATACTCAGAGCAAAAGAAGTAATGGAAATGGCATACATTGCAGAGGGCATGTGGCTAGTGAAAAAATAGCTTTGAATAAAACAGGACAGGGTGAAACTTCGAAGTGTCTTCTACCCATTAGTCCCATTAGTGCTCTGGGGATTTCTCAGAGATTCTCTCTGGGAAACTGTGTTATATCAGCCCTCAAACCATTTTCCCAATCCCATCAGGCTCAGCAGACACTCTATAGTGTTGGGATGATGGGCTTTTATGCCCTATTTACCCATATTCCTCCAGCTTGTCCCCCCTCCTCACCAGCCCCAGTCAGGAGCAGAGAGATGGCTCCACTCTTAGTAGTTAGTCTTTGGGATTCCCACTCACACCCCTTTGGAAGGCAAGAGAAACTCAAACAGAATAGAGAGGCACCATGTGCTCAGGTTATCTTTAGGTCAGCTGAGCAATTCTTCATATGGCTTTTAGTTTTCATTTAGGATTTTCATGGTAGGTAGACACACTGTCCCCATCCAAAAATGCCTCTTTAAATTAGAAGTGAGGTATCTAAGGAGTGTCAAAAATGAGAGGAGAAATTGCTTCTCTTTCTTTGTCTAGTATAGTGGATGATGGAGTTTGCCAGTTGGTAATCTTATAAATAACCTTCTCAACTTCTCAGTGTTGTCATATGTAAAATGGCAATAATAATAATAATAATAATAATAATAATGCCTCCCTCATAGGGTTATTAGGAGAATTAAATGGGTCAGTATTTGGTAAATGCTTAGCTCCATGCTTGCCTGGCATTATAGAAGGCACTCAATAAAAGTTAGCTAAAATTATGTTAAGTATTCTAAGGGAAAGTGTTAGTAGGCATGTTGGGAATTGATATTAAGAAGGAATAAGACCCACACTGGGAAAAGTGGGGATCAGTGAGAAGAGTAGTCAGCAGGTTTCTGTTTGTGGGAATATGCAAGATGTGAGCATGTCTCTGTACTTAAGTGTCCACATCCTCCTTGCCACAGAGATAACATACATCAGACACAGTAAGAGAAAAAAGACCCATGCAGTTTCAAGGCTGTGTGAGCATGGTACAAAGGGGCTACCCATGAGTCAATAATACTCAGCTTTTACTATCACTCTCAGTTACTTTATTCATGCTTCATTCATTTAGTATGCATTTATCATTGAACCTGTGCTGCACGTTGATGTTACAGATAAAAATGATCCACCACCTATCTCAAGAAAGCTGAATGAGGAGGCAGGCAAGTAACCAGACAATAGACAATAAGCTCCTGAGTGATGAAGAGGAATGAGGTACACGGGGGAAGGCTTCCTGGAGGGGCTGACACTTGAGATTAGATGAGTAAAAGTTAGCTAGCCGGAGGAGAAGGGCGTTCCAGGAAGAAGTTGCAGCATATGCAAAGGCATATATGACAGAGCACTGTGGATGACAAGTTCTTGTCTGCTAATTCCAACATCCAAGTCATCTCAGGGTTGGTTTCCATTGATTACCTGTTCTTGTAAGTATGGGCCATATTTTCATAGAAATTTTGGATTGCATTTTGGACATCGTGAATGATATATTGTAGAGTCTGTGGATTCTATTATGTTCTTCTAAAGAGTGTTAATTTTTTATTTTATTTTAGCAGACATTTTGACTGAACTTGAACAGCAAACTCCATCCTCTCCACGGTGGGAAGAAGCTGAAATCTCTAATCAGTTCTGTTAATCTTAGCTGGGTTGCTTGGAATCTGTTCCATGCTTGTGTAGTTTAGGAGTCAGCTAGAGATTTGGATGGAGTTTATGTGCAGAATTTGGAGCTCTCTCTGAGGTTCTCTCCTTTTTTGGGATTTTTCCTCTCGTTTTCCAGCTGCCCCAAACTCTTGTCTTCTGATTCTGCAAGTTTCTATCTGGTTTGTAGCCACTCCACAGGGTGCTGATTGGGGCCTGCTCTCAAGCAGAAAGTTGCAAAACTCATAAAACTCAGTCAGTGCTCACTTCTCCCACTTTCTGCCTGCTTTGGTTGCTCTCTAGTGCACACAAATAGTTATTTTTTAATTTTTTGTTGAGTAATAGTTATGCATTGGTCCAGTGTAAGCTACTCTAAGACATTGAAAGCAAACCATCCAGAATGGATATTTCAAGAACTTCAAGCAGTTCAGTATGGTTGGAGGGGAGTGTGTATGTATGTGTGTGTGTGTGTTGCAGGGGACCAGAAGGTACACAGCTTAGAGAAAGGCAGAGGTCAGATCATCATGAGCCTTGTGTGTTAGTTACACTAAGGAATTTGAGCTTTCTCCTGAGGGCTGTAATGGAGAGCTTTAATCAGAAGAGTAAAATGATCAGAATGTCCCAGAAACATTGCTTGGCATCTGTAGGAAGGATGAACCAGAAGGGGTAGGAAGATAGTTAGGAGGCTAATGGGAAAACAGAGTTCAATTTTCTCCTCTGTAAGATGAGGGGTTGGACTAGCTGATTATTAATGTCTTCTGTAGCTCCACTATTCTGATCTTCCCGTTAATACACTCACCTGGCCTTGCTGGAGTTGCAGGTTCCTGCAAGGCTCTGTTTTGTGGAGCACTATACACAGCCCTTTGAGGCCGTGCTTTAAACGATGATGCCATTAGGGAAAAATGGTGATGTTCTATGGTTTATGAGTAGATCAGGGAAATGGGGGTACAAAGCAACACACATGAATGCACCAAAGATGGCCAATAGCCTTTGAATCTCTCTGGCCCTCCCTCAGACCTCCTGTGTCACAACAGGTATTTGGTTATTCCATGTGAATACGCGGCTGCTATTAATCTGGCTTTGATTTTTATCAGTCCTCAAAGAGAAGGAGTTGGGCCTAGTAGGAACTCAATGATACGAACCCATTGTAGAAGGGATATCCAAATTGAGAAGGGTGGGAAGGTACTCTACTACAGTCCCATAGAGCCTCAGGAGATGCTGATGGCAGTGTGATGGCAGTGGGCATGTTGATTTCATCCTTTCCAGGTTCTGAATGAATAGGAGAGTGAGGCTTCCCTGAGCCTCACGATGCCCTGCATCTTCTAAGGCTTCCTAGAGAGCAAAGAGTGCCTTTCTGTCAGAGACTGAATGATATGCTGAAAAGCAGTATCTGTCCTTGCTGAGGAAGGTAGTCCAGAGTCCAGTATTTTACCTTCAGCATGATGCATTTTCATGCTTTGCCTCAGTTGGAGCTCAGGCCTTTTAGTGCTTAAAGCTAGCTGAGTGTACTGCCCTTGGTAAATTAATCCTACGTTCAGTTCGTGAAACATGAAGTTTTAGGAGTTAGAGAGGCAGCAACATAATTCTCGCATGCTGTTGCTTGCATGCAACTGTAAACAAGGCTTTAGTCCTAGGACTGCGAGGCCTGGTGTGGTGGTTGCTGAATTACCTTCCTGTTTTTTTGCTTTGATGAATGTTATCGTACTCAGAGTTGACTAGATCATATTGTCTTATATGGCTCTAAAATTTTTGTCTGATCTGTTCTCAGCCTGGAGTGTATGAGTACATCACTTCACATATTTACTAGGCACCTAGGCTTGGCCTGGGACATTCCAGTGATTAAGATACAGTCCTTGTCCTCAGGGAGGCCCTGGTCTAAGTACTTGTTCATGGCCCCTCTTTGGATGCTTGGCTTTCTGCTCTGCACACTGAGCTTGGAAATGTGGCATACCTTTCCATAGCGGTCCTCCGTCTTCTCTAACACTGTGGTCACTGAATTGGATTTGGTGAAAATAACAGGAAGTGGGAGAATGTGCTTGTGGCATGGGATCTTCAAGCTAGGCCACACGTGGCATTCTGCCAGCTTCTCTTTTAGTACCTCTAGTGTAAGCGGGTCAGTGCGTGAACTCTTGTGCTAGCATTTGAGGGTGCGAGGGTGCCTGTTCCAGGTTTGTCTCCCTCCTCCTTGCTTCTGTGCCTGCAATTTCTGCTGTTGATGTGATCCATAGCACCAGCACGGATTATCCCATGGGTTATCATGGGCTATCTCAAGGGTTATCAGGAGTTAAGACATTGCTTCCAGAATTCTCCTATTTCTCAAGGCCCATTGTATTGGAAGAAGTTGATTAAGGAAGTACACTGACTCATTTACGATGTTCCGTCTGGGAACTGTGGACAGCAGAAATGGGGAGGGGGTTTCAGGGCCTGAGAGAGAGTGATGCAAAAGAGCATGGACTGGGAAGAAGCAGGCAGTCTCCCCTGGTGGAGCTTTGGCAGGCTCTGTGCCTGTTTTTTTCTCTCTTTTATCCCCAGCGCTTAGCCCAGTGTTTGGCACATAGTAGATGCTAAGGAAATGAAAATCCCAGGTCCAACCTTGGCTGGCACTTACATCTGTGAATCCCAGCCCTGATTTAAGCCTGGCCAGGGCTGAGTCATTAAAGGATTCTTTGCATTTTTGGATAGTGGAACTTTTGCTCAGTCTCCTTTGTTTTTTTGATGTGGTTTCAGCATGACCAGGACTTTAGGAAAGTAGTGTCCTTCGCAATCTGGGGATGAGCCCTCTGCTCTGATTGACCTGCTGGCGTTTAGGTCAGACATCCATTTTTAGAGGGAAACGTCCATTTTGGAACAAGAGAGCAAGGGGAACTGGAGCATGGCTGAGGAAAGGAGAGGGCCTGAGCTGTCTGACCCTTTATGTGTGGTGGACTCACCAGGTTAACTGAAGGACTGGGTCTGGGCCCAAGGTGAAGAGTATCCACGAAGGAGGCAAGTGGCTTTAGGAAGCTTAAAATCGTTAGTCAGTTTCACTGCTATACTGAGTCACCATCTCAAAGACATTATGGTCCAACTTAAGAGTTAGGGAGCTGAGGCAGAAGATGCCTAGTTCTCTTCCCTGGGGAATGCGAAGTGTGTCTGAGAAGCCTGAGAGCTGGTGGAGAATGGAAGGGGACTCAGTTCCTTTCTGCTGCCTTACTTTTGCTTTCTCCCTCCTGCCTTCAGCAAGAAGGCATGTGAGAGCAGCAGGGCCTTCGAGCTTGTGTGTGTGTGGGCAGGGGGGTGGTGGGGGGAGGTTGAAATGGACCTGTTGGAGGCAGATGAGTGGCCCGGCAGAGAGGAATGGAGCTCGCACTGCTTACCAGGCCCCTGGAGTCTACAGAGCTCGCCAGGCCTGCAGGGGTTTTGGAGTGGGTATTTGGTGGGCATGGCTTTCCAGATGGGAGTAGGACCAGCCCCTACTGTCTGAGAGGGGTAAGTGATCCCCGTGGAGGCAGGGAGAAGGGCCGATGGTCTCTGCATCTTGAACTCTCCCATCTTTGTGACTCACGCAGCCTGCAGAATGTCCCGTGGCAGGCAGAGCCGGACTCGCACCCTGTGGCTGAGTTGCTGAGAACGTCTTTTCCCTGAGGTATCCCCAGATAGGGGAGGTGCACCAGGGTCTGGAAAGCTAATGGACAGATTCTCTGAAAGCCAGGGCAGGAGCAGCATGACCTGTCAGGGTAATAAGTTCTGTAGCTGTTTGGCCAGAGTCAGAGGTGTGTCTGACGGAACAGAAATTTCCCTGGAATGGAGCAAGTTGGCCCCCCTTAGAGACTGAGCCCTGACCTTTGTTCTCATGACTCCGCTCCACTCCACCCCAGCCAACTTGCAAATGGGAGGCTGAGAAGAGAGAGGGTGCGGTTTACCGCACAGCATCACCACCGAGGGAGGAACAGGTCAAAATTCATGCTTTCCTCCCTGTGGGGTGTAGTGATGAGCCCCCCACGTACGAGTGTGTCAGGAAGAGCCTGTAGTAGAAAAGCTCAGACAGAGGGCGCTCTGTTCAGCTTCTGCCACTTCCTGGATAAGTGACTTTCCGGATGTCACTTAAACTCTTTGAACTTTCTTTCTGCCCATCCTTCTCTCCTTTTCTTTTCTCTACAAATATTTTTTGAGTGCCTCTCAGGGGTTGTAAGTGCTAAAAATCCAATGGAAAATAGTATATACAGGGCTGACATTCTAGTAGGAGGAGAGCGATAGAAATGAAGTAAACAACTAAATAAATAAGACTAATTCAAATATTGGTAAGGGCTTTGAAGAAAATCAAGTAATGAGATGAAGACTGGGGAATGTGGCTATTTTTGAGGGAGCAGCAGGGAAATGCCTCCCTGACGCAGTGCTGTTTGGGCTGTGACGCGTGGCAGAGAGGCCCTCATCGCAGGTCTGGGAGAACACTCATTATAAACAGAGGGGACAGCGAAGGCAGTGCCCTGTGGGGGGAAGACCAGTGTGCACATGGCCACCATGCCCTAAGCGGGGACAGAGCCTGGTCTCTGAATCCCTGTGTGGAGGAATTCTTATCCAGAATTGTTTATGCTTTGGACTGTGAGCAAGAAATACACTTCTGTTGTGTTAAACCACCTAAATGTTGGTATTTGTTATGGCAGTTAGCGCCACCCTAACTAATACCACGTAAATTATCTCATCTGCCACATGGAGGACCTGATGCAAAGGTGGAACTTGAGCACGGAAAGGAAAGCCAGTCATCACCTCAGCACCAGGAGTTGTTGAAGAGTCAAAGGGATGCTCATCTCTACTCTTGCTGGAGTCCGAGCCAGGGCTCTGGCCTGTTCTAATGTCAACTCAAAAGGCAGCACCTCCTGACTCTTGTCACGTCACCAGCAGCTCTTGGTCCTCTAATTAAGCAATAATGTGCTTGCCTAATATGTACCATATAGTTGCAATGAATCAAGACCGAATTATCTTAGCTTTAAAAATTAATATTATTAATGATGGTAATAAAATCTCACATTTTTATGTTATGCTTTTCTTCTGAAGAGCCCAAAATGCAAGTATAAAAATATACGTCCAAATATCCTACCAACTGTGCCTTAGAAAGAAATGAAGACCCACAGATATGTTGGGAAAATGACTTCAGACTTTAAGATAAGGCTCAAATCTTTCCACTATCTTTATGTCTGACCTCATAAAGACAGCTAATCTTTCCTAGCAATAAGCCAGAATAGTCTGATGGAATTAGGGAAATGGGATTATCTTCATGTCACATTAAGGACATGAAACACAAATAAGGGAGTGGAGTTAATTAGATACTATAAAATGCCAAGATTGGAGAAAACCAGAATAGACTTGCCTGATGAACCTTGTCTATGGAGAGAGGCTAGGGGCTTGGGGGGAATGAGGAAGAGGAACTGGCCAGCTTTGGCGGGTGCCTCACTGGCCTGGAAATGGCAGGTGACTACAGAGTTGATGAGGAGCAAGAGAGGGATTCATCAGGAGATATTGAGTTCTGAGTGGCAGGGATGGTTGAGGACAGGAGACTGGAATCTTATCTAAGAGAGAGGAAGGCTGAACATGAGGGAGGTCAATGGTGGACTGACAGTGTGCCCAGAGATGTCTCTTCAGAGTGACGAAAGATATGTTCAAGAGTTTCCATGTTTGGCTCTGACCCAGATCCACTTCTTCATTGAACCCAGAGATGCTGTGGGATAACCCAGGGGAGTCAGGGTGAGTGGGCGTTTTCATCTGAGGGGAATAGTTAGGAAAGGGTTATGAGTTACAGAACTCAAAAGAGTTGCCAAGGAAACTGCAGAGACCATTACATGGTCATTTCTCCATTTCCAAGAAGGTCCATCACCATAAAAAAAAATTCGTTAACCTTTCATTCAATAGGTATCAATTAATTGCCTATTATGTGCATACCCCGGAGGAGCTTATAATTAAGGTGACCACATAATTTATCATCCAAACGAGGACACATTTGAGAAAGAACTGGGGGCACTATTAATAATTATATGAAGACAACAGGCATGCACAAAGACTGGCCCGGGCAAACTGGGACATTTGGTGACCTTACTTATGAGACTCCATTCATACTAGATGCAGTGGGATGTATGCTGTATGTGCAGTGTGTGTTTCCACCCTGTGTCCCCATCTTCTGCCAAGAGCAGGTCCTACCACCCACCTACCCCACCATCACTCTAGCCACTGACTAGGTTTGTGACCTTGGGCAAGTTTTAACTTTTCCGTGCCTCAGTTTCCTGATCAGTAAAATGGGCATAACAGTAGTACCCGCCTTGCAGGGTCGTATTGAGAATGAAATGAGTTAATATAGACTTACGCTAGGACAGTGCCTGACAAAAAGTAAGCACCATGGATGTCCTGGCTCTTGTTATGATTCGCTTTGTGACATCTGGTATCTCACCCGATCTCTCCGCACTTTAGTTTCCTCATCTGGGAAACAGGGACAATAATACCTACCTTTTATGGGCCTGGAATTCATTAAAAGTTAGCCCCCCTTCCTCCTTAGCATCAACAGCAGACATCAAAGGGTGAGTTTTAATACTTTCCACGCAAGTTCACAGATTTATTACATAATATATTTAGATGTGGTTAAAGAACATCTCACTGAAGGGACCGGGGAGTTCCCAAGGGGCAGGAAGCAGACAAGGAGAGGGATGTGTGGCCTTACATGGAAAAGGGAAGCAGGAACCCATATAAATGTATGGCCAGTCTTCTCAGCATTCTGAGGCAAGAGAGAAGACTCTCGAAGTCACGAGACTGTCTGTCCTTTGTCTCAGGATAAAAAACAGAGGGGCTTTCTGTAAACTGGGGAGGCGCAGCATATGGGTACATCTGTAGTCAGAAAGCAGCCAGCTCTTTTGCTTCTGGTATTTGACCTGTATCTAGAGCTGCATCCGGGATAAGACAGAGCTATTCTAGGTACTTTGATTTTTTTTACTTTATTAAGTTCACCTACAAAACAGGAAGTTACATTTTTAAAAATCGTTTTATAATGAGAAGTTTCAAACATAATCAAAGTAAAGAGACTTGTATAATGAGTTCCTATGTACCCATCTCCCAACTCCAGCTTCAACAATTATCAACACTTGCCAATTTAGTTTTTTCTATTTCTCTCAAGACTTTTTTTCCTGAGATGTTTGAAAGCAAATTTCAGTTATTATATAATTTTACCTGTAAATACTTCAGGATGCATTTCTTACAGACAAGGACCTTTAAAAAAAATATAACTAAATGTCTGTATTGCCCCAGACAACAATAACAACAAAACCCAGTAAATTCTTCATATCGTCTAATACTCAGTTCATATTTAAATTTCCCTTATTATCCTAAAATATCTTTTGACAGCTGGTTGGTTTGAATCAGGATCTTAATAAGGTCCAGACATTACATTTACTTGTATGTCTCCTAAGTCTCTTTTTATCTGCACCTGCCCCCCTCCCGTTTTGAATGTCATTTGTTTGTTGAAGAATCTGGGTCACTTGTCCTTTGGAATGTCCCACATTTTGATTTGGCTGACTACTTTCTCATTTTGCCATTTAATTTGTTTCTTTATCTTCCTTATTTTCTTTAACCTAGAAGCTGGAGTGAGGCTCCGGTTTTGGGGAGCGTCAAGGGTGTTCTGGCTGGGGCTGCTCACTTCCTGTTGTAGAACATCGAAGCCCTGAAGTGTTGCTGAGACTGGGGGCCAGGCTCATGGGTTCTCAGCTGGATCCCTCTGATATAGAGGGCCCCGTCAGCCTTTCACCTCGCAATTTCACCATCCATCGTGGGTTCTGATATAGAGGGGCCCGTCAGCCTTTCACCTCGCGATTTCACCATCCATTGATGACTGCTGCCCACATCCATTCTTTCATCTGGACTCGCGAAATGCCCACTTTTGGTTCCGTCATTCCTTTTACATTTAGTAGCTGGAAGTCTTCTGTAAAGAGGAACGGTCCCTCATCAGCTATTTGGTTATCCTGAAATACAGTTTGACAGAAAAAGCATGACAAAGGCTTTCCTATCATTTGTCAATTTTCAGAATAATGAGTTGGTGCCCTAGCACAGGAGGATAGATCTTTAATTAATTAAACAAATGTTATTGAGTTCCTACTATATTCTTGGGCATTGTTCTACATCCTGATGGTTCAACAGCGAACAAAACAGATACAAATCACTGCTTTCTTGGAACTTCCATTCTACTTGGGGAAGACAGACAAGAAACCAACCTGTTTATATGTTGTGTTAGCTGATGACAAGGTCTGTGGAGAAAAATAAAGCGGAACGGGGTATAGGAGTGCTGGAGGGAGTGGGAACTGGGTTTGTAATTTTAAATAGGATCAGGAAGGCTCATGAGGAGGTGACATTTCAGCAAAAACCTGAAGAAGGTTTAGAGCAATATACGTGTAGGAGAGGAGCATCCCAGGCAGAGGGTCTTGCGGGAGCATGCCTGGAGCATTTGAGGAATAGCGAAGAGGCCAGGGTGGCTGCTGTGGACTGAGGGAAAGGGAAGGTAGTAGGAGATGAGGTCAGAGAGGTGGGGCTGGGGGCAGACCAAGAAGGGCCTTGTAGACCATTTTTAGGATGTTGATTTTTCCCCTGAATGAGATGGGCAGCCATTGAAGGATTTTGACCAGATGTATGATATGATCTGACTTATGATGGAGAAGTCAGGTAAGGGCAGAAGTGAGTTTAGATCTGAAAGCAGGAAACTTCCCTTCTTGTCAGATGGTGCCTGGTGAGGGGGGCTGAAGGTGCTTCATCTGTTTGAAGGGGAACTCTCTGTGTCCGACTAGTAGTTAGCCTACAGGAAATGCTTCCTTCTTAATCCATCCTTTACAGCTCCTAGGTCTGGCATTCTCCTTGGCACTGTTGAGTGCTTCATAACATAACTTCTTCCCCCATATTCCAGACAAAATGACTACATGTCCGTCATCCCAGAGAAATGGAATTCCATCCCCTACTAAAAGTGTGATGCGTGGGGAAAATGCCATCAGTTGACTAATCTCCTTTAATGCTTGGTAATGAGTCTGTCACAACATTTTCACCATCACTAAAACATTGGTTTTGGCCAACCAGGTATACCCAGTGGAGATTTCTGATGATTCTGGAGCTAGGTCAGCATTTGTGGTGGCATCGGCCACCCATCTATCCAGAGTCACAACTTTAATCATGGCAAGGATTGACTTAACTCAGGACAATATAAGGTGCAGATCAGCTGGGGACCTTTTTCCTTTCCATCTGGACTTTCCCAGTCAGCTTGGAGCATACCTTTTCATCCATGTTGCCTTCTCAGCATCCAGAGAGCCTTTTTGTGGATGAGCATCTGTCTTTGCCTGTAACTCCTGCCTATCATAGGCTGCTTATGAATTTCTGGGTGCTTAGCAACCAGGAGAGGATACAATACAAGCAGCCTGTATGCCTGTCGAGTAGCTGTTGCCCTCTCTCATCTTCTCCTCTGGGTTTGTATATGCAATGAAAGCAGCCGGAGAGACACTCAATCTCAACTTAAACAGTGCGTTTTTAAATTTAAAAAAAAAAAAGACCCTGAATCTAGTTCAATCGGGTCTTGCTTCAAAGAAAGCTTGCAAACATCGCTTTTTATCAGGCCCTGTCATGATCTCAGGTGCTTCTCTGTAACCTTCTGAGACTCTTTCCTACAGACCTTGCCTGAAGATGAAATGCACTAGGAGAAGTGGAGGAGGTAGGAAGAGGTCAGGCATCTCCTCCACACTGCAAGGGTTTTCTCAAACTGTAGATTCTGCAAAGAAAAACGAGGACATAGTGAGTTAGGAAGCAGATTCTCCAAAGGAGGGACCTCATGACTTAGAAATGAGCTTTCTGCCTCTTATTGGAAGGAAAGTTGCTTGTTGAGGGAGGGGCAAAACATTTCAAATGGATGATAGTCCTAGGTAGCTGCCAATATCCATCAATGTAGCAGGACAGGAAATGGAGCCTTTATACCAGGAGGCTTCTTGAGGAGCCAGGGATTGGTGGGAGGGGAAGGGAATGCTACAGCATTTACTGATTGTCTGCAAGGGGTCATGCACTGTTAGCTGTTTTTCTTAAAAATAACTGTAGGAGGTATGAACCTTGCTTTTTGCACGGGATGAACCTAACTCAGAATTGATGCTGCATGTGAGATTATGTTCTACAGACAATCCAGGTCCGTGGAAGTCTTGATAAAGGATCTGAGTTGGAATCTAAGCAGTTGTCTTATGGTGTCAAAACATCCGTATCTGGGGAGCTGGATGCTAAGACCTGGAGTTTGGGCCCCTTCCAGGGTTCTCACAAAAGGCTGTGAACATCTCTCAGCTCCTGGAAAATACCCTCCTTTCCTGGCCCCTGGGCAGATCTGCAACTTCCTTCATGACCTGATGCCTACCAGGGAGCCTTTGGAGCTGTTTGAGTACCAGATTCTTAGAAGGACCCATGGGTGTACTTTTTTTCAGATGAATTCTGTAGGCTCCGAGAGGAAAACAAAAAGATAGAAGCAATGGGGTCTTTTCTGTGGATAGAACAACCTAATACTTGTTTAGCAGATTAAGCAGGCATTAAAAAAGTGTTTGAAGACTTGGAATCCATAATCGGAGTGTTCTCCTGCACTCATGCCCATCACAGGCGTCCTGTCCGCTGGAGCTGGGGTACAGCACAGAAGTCAGGGAGTGTTGCACTGCCAGAGGCTTACAAAGACTCCCTGGGCCTGCTGCTGGTGGGTTAGTGAACTGATGGTTTTGGCCAGATTCTTGATCAAGTGAGCTGTCTGATGAAGGGAAAAAATATAAACCTGAAGGGAAAAAATATAGCACCTGAGACCCATAGACTGTTTAAGATTAAAAGGACCTTTGAGGTCATCCCGCCCGTTGCCCCATTGAATGCTTGATGAATAGTTGACTCTGGCTCTGCATTCTGAATGTTGACCCAGGCCCATATTATTGGTATAGAATATTATTGCAGTTAGTGGAATGCTGCTAGAATATTGGCTCCAGACATAAATCCACAAATTGGAAGATATTCAGAAACAAGGACATCCAGAGGGAGCAACAGACATTAGTAAAGTTAGAAAGTAGACTCAATGAGCAAAGAATAAGTCAGTAGGTTCCAAAGGAACACTCAGTGTTTCATAATAATGATCACAAATGGGTATATGGTAGTTAAATGAAAAGTGTCCTTGTTCCACACTCATTTAATGTGAGCCTTCTTTCAGGAAGATCTCTTGCTGTCTTGCCTTTGGTCTCTTCACCCTCCAAACCATTGTGTGTACCACTGCTGGACTATCTCCTGGATTTGGCTTCTTCCATGTTCCTTTTCTGCAGTGAATGAAACTTTCTTGGTTTCTTTGTCTAACTGGAGAAAGTTAGAGCTTGTTACGCTTGGGCTTCAAGGCCCTACCTTTCTTCATCCTTTGCTATAAGCTTTTGGTTTGGTCAGGTTGGCCCACCCGCTGCCTCCTGATCAGACCTTACTGAGTCTTTGCTCTTGCTTGCTAGAATGGGGAGCGTGTCTTCTAGTTCTCTGTAACCTCCATTAATATCTATTCTAAGCTTGAGTACGTGGTAAAGGAATGGATGAATGAAGCCTCCATTCTGAGTAAACAGACATACGCATATAGGCACACACCTTACGTCTGCACACACAGAAACAGCACACACACCTGAGTATGGATGGAGAGAAAGACCCCTTCTCTCTTCCTTGGTACCTCGGCAAAGGGCGAAGGGCCCAGAGAAGTATAAACACCAACCTGAGGGTATAGCTGGCAGGGAAAACATTAGGATACAGAAGCCCCAGTTCTTGTTTCTCCGTGGAGCCAGCATCTGCTAGGAAGCCCAGAAAGCTGAGCCCTGGCAAGCCTGGCATGGAGCCCTTCTCCTCTCAGAGGAAGCGAATGTCCCGGCAGCATGAGTCAGTGGGAGAATGGAACCAGAGAGTGAGTCACTTGGGAGGGGAAGCTAAAGCATCTTCTCTGCTCAAAGATATTTTAGGTCTTGGTAGGTTTTCACATTTCTCTTGTTTAGATGTAGGTTTGGGGCATGTGACTGCAGCGGCTAGCTCTCAGATGGAAGGAGAAAGCTTCCCTGACTGACCAGAGTGCTGTGTTCTAGAACATTTCTGCTGTTAGGGAGGCAGTAAAGTGAGGAGTTAAGAGCGCTGGCTTTGGAGCCAGGCAAACTGGGTTCCAATCACAACTTCCCCAAACCAGCTGGGGACCTTGAGTGAGTCGTTTAATCTTTTAAAGCCTAGTTTTTATCATTTTCAGAATGACGATTTTGTGTCGAAGGAGTTCACATATTCGTTTATCCTACAAGTTTTATTGAGCATGTACAGTGTGTCTGGCACAGTGCTGGGTGCAGAGTACGCAGTGGTAAACCCTGCAGACGCTGAGTCTGCCCTCTAAGAGGTCACAGTGGGGAGAGCCATGTGCACAGGGCCCGTCTCCAGGAAGTGCTCAGCCGTGATGGCGATTACAGTAATCATTACCACTTCTACCATTTCCTGTAAGCCAGCTCGTCTCTTTGCACCTCAGTTTCTTCATCTGTAAAATGTGGAGCTGAGTCAAAATTGTCTCAACGGGGAAGTCCCTGAGCCTCTGGTCTTGGGCTGAAGGTTTTGAGCTTATGTGTGGGTTATTTAGAGAACCTCTGAATACAAATGGAGAGACAGCTGGAAGGGGCAGCACCCAGGCCTTCAGTGTGGGGACAGAATTTAGATCAACATGGTCACACCAGACCAAGTCTGATGTTTAGGTTCCCATACTCAGTTGCCCAAACGCACAATGGGGGAGAGCAGATTTGAGGGCAGTTCACGTGAGAAAAACCCAGGTGTTTTATTCTTGTGTGACTGGGACACAAGATATCATATGACACAATCCAAAGTTGCCTCGTAGGTGATAGTGAACAATGTTAGGCTAGGGAAAGAGAAATGAGACCAATAATAGCTAATAATTTGGAGTTGTAGGCCTAGAGACCCACATACATAATATCATTTAATTACAGCTTATTTATTCCCCACAGTAACCCCATGGGGTCGATGTTATTATTGCCATTTTATAGATGAGAATGTGCATCTTAAGGTAAGTAATAGATTGTGAAAGAGGCTTGCCCGTGGCCCATAATAAACAGCTGTAGGACCCATGCAAGAAGATGTATTTTAAAGCGGTCATATAGAGTGGGGGTAAACTGATTGTGGGTTAGGTGTTACTGTAGAACTCAGACAGTGGGTGGATGCCGTGGGTTCAAGAAGGAGCTGTTTAGAAATAGAACCCGTCGAGAGGTCATGAGTTGTCCAGTCCTGAAAGTGTTCAAGCAGAGGCCAGAGGACTGTTAGATGGTGGAGTGGGAGTTTTGGCACTGGGGGGGAAATGGCCAGATGCCGTGTGAGTGTCTGTCTGCAAAAAAGTAATGATGGTACCTGCCTTTAACCCATGTAATCTTCTTGAATAGCATCCCCAATAAGAACAACAATAAAGCTGTGTGAGCAAATGAGATAATTTTGGTGAAGCAAAACACAAGGCTTGGTGTTGTGTGAGTGGGAATGGTGTGGTGACAGGATCCGCACACCCGTGAGTGGCGGTTCTCATGGGTCTCGTTTGCTTCTGCTTCTACTGGTCCCTTCCCGCAATGCCTTTCGCATGTCTTTCTCCTCACAGGACTTTTTTTTCTTTGCTCCTATACCACCTTAAAGTGAAATCCACTCATATTTGTAGAGGTTACCCAGTCTCTTTGCCTATTAGGAGCCAGGTGGAGGTCATTGCTATCTTATAATATTGAGGTCACAAGATCTAAAGTCGTTCTGGTGAAATGGTTTCTCTCCTGAAGCTTTTAGACAGAAGTGGACAGCTTGACTCCACGCAACCTCCCTTCCTTTGTCTAATTTATCCAGGAAGTATTTGTCCAGTGCTCACTCTGGAGCTTTGCTGAAGGTGACTAAGGTGTGTCCTTGTGTATCCCTCAGTGTAGGGGGACAGGGCAGTAGGCAGGCAGTGATGACACAGTGGATGTGTTGGGATAAAGGTGCACATGGGGCCCTGTAGCAGCCTGGGGGAGGGGGCTTAGACAGATGTCACAGGCCAGGTTTTGCTGGTGTTGTCCTTGTAAAGAGAGGACTTTGGAATTGGGCAGGTCTTGGTTTCAGTCTTCAACCCACTACATGCCGTGTAATCATGGGCAATTCCTTAACCTTTTGGAGCCTCTGGTTCTCTACCTATTAAATGGGGATAGTATTACTTCCATCACACAATTTCTGTAAAAATCAAGTTAAATGAGTTAATTTGGGGAAACCACTTAGTACAGTGCCTGGCTCAGCAAGGGAGCGTTCTCTTTCCTTCCTGACCTTTGGGGGAAATGCTGAACCTAAGGCAGTGGTCCCCAAACTCCTGGTCACAGATTGGTGCCCAGCTGGGTATTGTAATCACCAGGAATGGTTTCTTCATTTGAACTTTGGGCACTTCCTCTAGAGAGTTTATTTATTGAGTGTAAGAAGGGATCTGAGAAGTTCCCTAAGTGATTCTGAAGCATAGCTAGGTTTGGAGACCTGCTGAAAAGATATACAAAAAAGTGCATGTGTGCATTTTTCAAAAGAATGGCTTTCTGGTTTTCGTCAGATACTCAAAGTGCTTCATGATCCCACAAAAATTAGGAAGCGCTCTTGTGTACTATGTGCTAGCAGGCAGAGAAAGTGGGTCTGGAGAATAGGAGCATAGGACGTGAAATGGCCCTGCGGCTAGCACTGCTGGCTCTCCTCCACCGCCCCTCACTCCAGGAGGTTCCCAGGGAAGTAGGAACAGGCGGTTGGTCACCTGACTCTCTGGCAGGTAGGTAAGCAGTTGGGGCTGTCCTCAGTTCTGTCTCTAGAGGTTCTTAAGGCGCTTAGTTGTAACCAGCCTGAGAAGTTGACATGGAAAATGTTTTGGTCTGGTTGCTGTAAACGTAAAATCTGTTACGAATTACAGCCATCTGAGTGGAAGAGAGAGACAGAGAGATTTGGCGTGTGTGCAGGAGAGCCAGCCTCTGCAAGGTCTGAAAGCTTGTGCAATTTTCCTGGTTGTCCCAGTCCTTTTCTGTAACAAATCTCTTCTCTTGTCTCCATCCCTTCCCCCACTGCCTGTAGCTTCTGATTTCCCGGCAAGGCAAACAGGCACCAGAGCCGGGCTGTTATTCTGAAGGATTTTCAGGTGTGTGATGGTAAAAGCAGGCAGGAAGGGAATGTTGGCTGTGGTTTGGCAGCTGAGGGAACTTGTTTTTCAACATGCCTTCTGAGGTCAGGAGACTTGGACTTTTTCTTGTTTTCTGTATTCTTGCTGAGTCTCCTGAGATGCTCCGTGAACTGTGGGAGGAACTCTCACTTCCCCTGCAATGCCCTCAAGTTTACCACTGAAGGGACAGAAGTTCACAGCTGCTTCTGGTCACTGTGGGTGACCCGATCACCTGGTAATTTGAACTAAGTTCATGTTAGTTTGTAGTCTCTGGTGTCAACTTTAGGGTACACGTTCCTCTGTTGTCTCCAGCAGAGCTGATCGCAGACCACGGCGACCTGAGAAGGTGATTGCCTGCCACGGAGCCCTACCGCCCCCCGTGAGCCTCCATCTAGAACAGGAAACAGCTGACGAGGGCCGCAGGGGTCTTTCTATCCAGCTCTCCATTTGTCCATTCATTCCTCCAACAAATAGTTCGTGCCTGTCTACCACGTGCCGGGCACAGCCGCAGGTGCTGGAAGGCTAGTGAGGACCCAGGCAAGTCCAGATGCCTTCTGGGCCTTACATTCTAGTGAGGAAGACAGCATGATGAAGCAGCCGAAGACTCTTGCTTTCTAAGCTTCTTCCTTTGGCCCAGTGGCTTCATCTTCTCACTTCCTCTACCCCAAGTGTACTCATAGCACTAGGATCTAAGTGACGGATAATAAATAATTTAGAATGCTTCCTTTCCCATGGGTATTTGCTTTTAAACTGGGGTTAAAGTCTTTATAAAGGGATGTTGAGCTAACTTTTTTTGGGGGGTGGGCCCACTGGAAGGCCTGGGGTCTCCCTCTGAAGTGGCTAGTTCTGCCCTGCTGGCTGCAGACCATTCCTCGTGCCCGGTGCTAAGCCGTATGAAGGTGCAGACGTCTCCACTGCCACCTGCAGTTGTCTCTCTCGTGGGTTTCTCCCTCTCCTATTTGTTACTCTCATTTTACCCGTGGCCCCAATTCCTCTCTGTTTCAGTGTGTGGCTGGCAGGTGAGATTGGGAGACAGAGAGAGGCGAAGTCATGCGGCAGGGGGGCAGGCTGTTCGTCCTCCCATGCAGCCCGCCCCACTCTCTGCTCCCCATGCCTTCTGAAGGGCCTCGCCCAGCCCCTCGCGGCTGGCATGCGGGCCTGTCTATAGAGGCCATCTCTTCGCTAACTCCTCTGGCGCTTACCTCCTGCTCTGCTCGTGTGGCCCTGGGCAGAAACTGCTCTGCTCCTGGGTGACCTTTCCCCATGTACCATGTCTTCTTCGTCCTGTCCTTGAGACCAGCCTAGACTTCCTGCAACATCTTAGGCGTCTTCCTGGCCCTCACGTGAAGAGTGCCCAACAAGCACTTTCCCACCCAGGCTCCCAGTTGTTTGCCGGCCAGCCTGGCTCCTCTTTCGAGTGCCTTCCCCCATCCCCTACTCTGAGGAGGCAGCGGCCAGATTCACGTCAGCAGCTGCTCCCACTATGGGCTGTGGTTTTTGGTGAGCTGCTTTTCAGGCCTCTCATCGTTATGGGGAACCTGTCCAGCCCAGGACTGATTAAAAGTGGATGGTTGCTGTAAAGGTTTCCCTTCCCTACAGTGTGGCTTTGCACGGCTGAAGTGGGCCACACACGATGGCAGGTTTCCTTCCCGGGCTCCTGGTCACTGTCTTCAGCTGTGTGGCGGGTCCTCTCAGCTCTCATTGCCCAGACAGGACTGACATCAGGCTCTTGCTGTGTCAGGGCCTGGGTGACTGGGGACAGTTAGGTGCCCACTCCTGCCCTTCACCCCCTTTTGGAAAGGGGCGTCTGCTGGAAGCCACATGACTGTGTGCAGTGGGTCCTGAAGTGACAGCAGGCCATGGGGAGGATGGCCACTGGGGAGTGAGGGCTCCATTCAGTGAGAAAAGTATCTGCTGCCCAAAGAGAACTTGGACTTAATTTTTTTTTATGGAATGAAGGAGAAAAAAAAGAAACTAAGAACTCCAGAGGTCAGAATCTGAGACAGAGTGACTGAGTTGGAGACAAAAAGAGAATGAGAGAAAAAACATACACAGAGGTGCAGAAAGACAGGGAGAGGCAGGAAGACAGCAGGGTAAAAGATAGCTGGAGAGAAGGACTGAGAGAGACAGACGAAGGGGAGAACAAGAGGAAGGGAGGAGGAGCCTGCAAGAGGCAGTGGTGGCATTGCTTGTTGATTTATTGATCCCTGACTTGGTTAGAACCTATGCCTGGATCTAGTGCTTACAAATCTCTGAAGTATAGTTTTAATGTGGATATCCGTTTAGGGAATAGGATTTCTTGAGTGACTACTATATTTCAAGTACTGTGCTAAGTCATTTATAAATGTGACCTCCTTTAGTCCTTGTGACAGTCCTATGAGGGGGCTATCATTATCCCCATTTTGTACAAGAGTAAACAGATGCTCAGAGTAGGGCATGTAGCTACCAAGGAAAAGGACTGGGACTCTGAACTGAAGAGTGTCTGAGCCCAGAGCTTATAATTTTAAACATACATGAACCTCTTTCTTCTTTTGAGGCTGCAACATCCATTTTATCCCATCAAGTCCTCTTTCCCCCAAGCTGGCTGTGAGCACATCCCACCCTGGCTCATCCCCCACCTCTGCCATCACTCTGTGCTTTTCCTGTTGCCAGCAGAGTCAAGCACAGAGACGGCTGTAAAAGTGTGTCTTACGTTTGAGTACCTTTATGTTCCTGAGCCTTTCCCAGGCAGTCATTCGGTGAGTGGATGTTATTTTCTATATCCTTTAGAAGGGGAAACTGAGGCTCAGTGAGATTAAATGATTGCCTAGGGTTGCACTGCACAGCTTTTATGTGGTGGAGCTAGGATGCAAATCCTCAGTGTCAGAGTTCAAACCCAGCACTCTCCAGCGCCTGGCTGGCCCTCTCTCTGAGGAGCTGTCTTCTCCATAGCAGCCACTCCATCTTGAACCAAAGGAGTGGCCAGGAAATCGGGAATCGATTTGCATTTGGGATTGAGATGGGCGTGGCAGTGAGTAGAGAGATGTTGAGGCAGTAAGGGACTGAGCTGGCACCTAGACACTTGCCCCTGGATGCTGGAGCCCCCGCCAAGGCTGAGCCACTGAGTAATGGCTTAGTTTGTTCATTCCTGGGCATGCCTGGAAAGTCTCCCTCGAACAAAGTAAAATGGTGGTTATCCAGGCAAGTGTGAGGAGAACCATAGTCCAGAGGGCGTGTGTTAGTGACCGACAGGCCAGAGGACAGGCAACACGGAGAGAACCACGCATGGCCAAAAGGTCCGGGAGCAACGTCCACAGTGGGCTGGATGCCTGCATTGTAGTGTGGTACCCCTCGGTAAAGAGAAATAACCAAGAAGCAAAAGCAGATTCCCTCTGGTGGCCCCTCCTGGGGCTACATTCTTTGAGACCAGAGGCTGAGGGCGCTGCTGTGCTGTCCTGATCTCAGCGGGTCTGCTGACCTCCAGAGGGACTGAGATGGGCGTGGCAGTGAGTAGAGAGATGTT